>NC_086177.1:58480000-58672500 GCF_023053635.1 Elgaria multicarinata webbii
CAGGCATTTCATTTATTACTCAGTACAGAAGTTTTAAAAACATTATTGCGGGGTGTTTTTTTTTTCCAGATGGACGTTTCTATTTAATTAACAAAACAAACTTTTTTTTTAGTGTTGTGCAGCCACAGATAAGCCTTGCCAGTTGCTTCTCAAATGGCAATTAAGATTGCTACTGTGCACCAGGAGCCAAGGGAGAAAAGAAATAATCCAAAACTACGTCAAAACAGCCTATATATATATATATATATATATATATATGTATATATATACACACACACACACACACACACACACACACACACACACAGTTTATGTCCAGACCATTTTGCTCAACAAAATATCATACATAATAAAAATTCAAATCAGTTCAAGTAGCTTCACCAAAAAGGCCGTTTATAAAACATGGATGTATCATCCCAATTTTGAACTTACGACCATCCCCGATTAAAAGTTGGCATTGACATCATATTTACACCCAGATGGCATTTTCATTTTACTGGCACATTGTTCCTCATGGGTTTGAAAAGAAAAATGTGACCCAGGCAGTATGGCTGCAACTTGCAACTAGTTTTCATTCAATATTTCATTGTTAAAAAATAGAAACATGTAAATACGTGCAGGTTCTTCCTAATTTCTTACTGTTCTTACTAATAACTTACTATTACTCCAAAATGAGTAATTTGCAGCCCATGGCTGTTTTGTAATAAAGGCAGACAATACAAGAGAAAGTTATTTTTTAAATCTAAGCTGAGATTTGTAACAGTTTTATTTAAGTGTGTTTCTAGTCCTCATAGTGGTAGTGATATGCAGAATACTAGCTATTCAAACCTGATCTGATGCTTACTCAGATATACAGTCTAATTAGGATGACAAGTATGAGGTTTGCAAACTATACATGTTTTTAAAATCACTTTTTCCAGCTTCCATTCACAATTATTATTATAGTACTCTTTGTTAGCTCATCAGAGCAGCAATTTTTTGTTCTGAGATGCATCAAATAGGATACATTGTTTTTGTTTAATTTTTATAGTACATTTATTTAAAAATACATAACAGTTCAACTTCTGTTTTGCTCTATGTTGGATCTGTCTTTTATATAATTCACTATAGTTGCTGGGCCCAGCCTGAATTTTTATCTGAAGTTCATGCAGTCTACCAAGAACTCCTGCTAAGAAACTTCCATTCATTTCAATGGGGCTTCTACAGAGTTGCAGAAAGAGCTCAAGTGAAATTAATCGAAATGTACAGCCATACTACCTAGGGTATGGCAAACCAAGAACAATTCTGTACAATTTCATGTTATTCTACCAAACGGCTAGTGTCCCCGCCCCCCATGATACTTATTCTTTAATTATTCTTTTGGAAAGTATCGTTAAGTCCTAGATCTTATAATAGCTTCACTATTTGCTGAGTGGCATTTAATATGATGCCATACATTTAATATGATGTCACATATTAGACAGGATTTCGGAACATAAGATTTTTGGGGGCAAGAAACTGGTGCCAGTTGGGTGGCTAATGCCTTAGCTGTTATACAAGAACCAAATAAGAATGTAGAATAATGAACAAACAAAAAAACATTTGGTTGCAATTGCAACTAAACGAGCACAATAATCTTGAAATACCTCCGGCAGACATTTTAACCCTTTCGTGATTTTTAGAATGCTTTTGTTTGGAAGAATAAGAAGCCAGATGTAACAACTGGATGGCTCCTTAGAAATAGTTAGTATGCAATCCAATACACACTTACCTGGGAGTAAACCCCACTAAACTCTACTTTCTTGGCTGCTTCATGGAAGCATTGGTCAAGCTGTGGTTGGAAATTATCCTTGACCTACACCATACATAGACCAAGTGTAATCCAGATACTGTTGGCCCAAGATGTGACTTGGAATTGATGTCACTAAGCTAATGCAAAAATCTTTTAACTTTTCAGATAGCATTCTACTTTATATTTTGACAAAATCCAACCACTGAAATTTGGAATTAGAATAAAGTTAATAAATTCTAAACTAATATGATTGATGGGCTTGAATCTCCACCCTACCCATCTGATAATATGCTCCAATACTTGAGCTTGAAAACGGGAAACCTAGACAGTGAAAGCAATTAGGTGCCTCAAACATCCCTACAACACTAGCAATGAAGAATAATTTCAAATTTTACTTTTAGTAATTAATATCATTTGGTTTCGCAGAGAAGGAAATACTGGAAGGGATGCAGAATCGAAAGCTGTACTGGAATTTTGATGATAACAGCTTACTCTTCTAAACCATTTGATTAAATTTAGCCATAGGAACATTTCCAAGTTCTAATGAAGCAGCAATTACATCTGAAAAGGGAGCTCGGCCAAAACCCCTACCATTCCAATCTCTCTCTTTCAAACATCCTGCTACAATATAAGCTCCTTAGTTTTGGTCATATATACATCCAAGTTCTTGGAATAGATGAATTATAGGTTATTCCACCTCAAGCCAATGGCTGATCATTTAATTGTTTACCTTCAAAACTCCCAGTGATTAAGAGTTTGTCATTAGTACAACATGCACATATTAAGAAAATGCAATACCTACAAAATTAGCCTGTCTCAAAAACATAAATATTCCCTTTCCTACATATATTTATTAGACTTCATATTTGTCTGACAGTCAACTTTTGGTAAAGTTGAGAAGAAGAAATAATAACAACAACAACAACAACAACAACAACACACATTTTGTCATATTTGGCACATTTTGTATAAAAATGAATTCAAACAGATAAATACAATATAATCTCATCTCTGGCAAAGATCATACAATAATTTCTAATATATCTAGGTAAGAACTATGGGATCGAAGCAAATAAAAATAACACTTATGGAATTTAAAAGCAATTTGTTTATAATGTTTATTTGGAAAGGATTGGTATTGAGTTAGTCAAGATTCATGAAGATTTTTAACTTTACATCCACACATTGAACATTTACACTCTTTCTATTCCCCACCAATGGTGTTAGAAAATATTTGTTAAATGTTTTCCTACATTACCACCATCTCACATGTTTTGGCATATGTCTGAAAAGTTGCATTGAGTATCCAAATTAATTTATAGTATGAATAGATAATTCAATGGTCCTTACAGTTTAATTGTAACCATATTTACTTAGAAGAAAGTAGAAATACTTACTTCCATGCAAGTGTTGGACCATTAGTTTACTTGTAGTCATAATGTGATTAGAATTATTTCACAATAGTTTATCAGTCTCAAGCTTCTCTGTTGTTTAAAGTAGTTTTTCTCCTTATGTGAACTAAGCCTGTCTTTTTGTGTTTTGTCTTCTTTTGAGGGACAAGAAAAGTTATGAAGTAAGATTTTTCTAGTCATCCCAGAAGCAAGACCTGGTTCACACTGCATGACCTTAGAAATAGAGTGGTGTACAAAACTCGAGAGAACACAGCCTTCTTTTCTCAGCATATAGCAAGCCACATCATGAGACAGAGCAATACTACTGGTAAGAGGCGATATGAAACTTACCAACACAAAGAGGAAAATCAGAGAACTAGGCCCCATGTGTGGGGGTGGGGTGGGGATGTGGGTGAAGAAATAAAAGCAATGACAGGGTGTGAGCGGGCAAACTTAATTTATTTATTTAAGGACACAAAGTTGTTTTTCAAGAGGGAAAAAAAGCAGGCATGGGGAATCATCCCATCCATTTAAAAGAAAATAAAGGCAATTTGTTAATGTTATTATGCATTGCGTGTATAAGAGAGCAATAGAGTTATAAAATTCCACACCCCTCATTCAAATTTAACGTAGACACCACAACAACCTATGTAAGTGGAAATATTTCCAAATATTAAAAACTTTATATCTTTCCCTAAGTAAACTAATCGTCCAATCTCTTTTTCAAATTATACTGTGTGGGTGGAGGTGGTAGAATGAGAGCGGAATTATGAGTCTAACAACATATCTTTAGCTTTATAGGGATAGAAGGGACCAAGGCATTACTAATTTCCTACATACATACACTGAAAACAGTGTGAAACTTATGGTGCAGAAAATACTACACAGCAAAAATAAGGATGTACATTCTCAGGCAAAGGACTTAGATGGCAACATCCCTCCCTCCGCATTTCCATAAATATTCATAATCATTCCATGCACACTGATAGGAAAATGCACCCTGAAATCCCCATGACCTTGATGTGCAACACAGACATCTATACTTTCGCCTTATGCATGTAATTATATACACACCTTTTAGCCTTATGCACTTCACCAGGCTTTCAATCAGAAAGAGCAAATTCATAGGAAGAATGCTAAGCTATTTGGACAGAAGGTAGTGAATCAAAAATTGCAAAACTTCTGCTTTCTAAAATAGCCTAAGTGACCTCTTACAATACTCTGACCACTCCACTGCAAGCAGGAGGCAACCCCTGTGAAGAGCGAATTCTGGCAAAGTTCTCTCTTCACAGATGATGCACAGCTTAAGCTATAATGAGTTTTTGGGTTACAAATGCTGAACGCATTAATATTCCTTGATGATAATTATCACAGTATAAGCACCTTTCCCAATGTGAGTAGCATAAAGCAACTGAAGCAGCATTTTTACTATATTTGAAACAAACTGCAAAATGGGATTTTCTACTCTTATAACCTGAGGTCAATATACATCAAGCTATGCATAATAAATATCTCAACACATATCTATATCTATATGTTCATTTATACATATTTATGCACCCCATCAATCTGCACTCTTTTGCAGGAAATGTGCACATTCTCATTTGCTCTTCCATGTAGAACAGCAGCCAGAATTTATATTTAAAATATATACTAATTATGAAGAAGGAGATTGCGCCACGACTATTCTGCTAATAAGGCAAAAGTCTGGAATGTCTGAAGACAACACTGATAATAGGCAATAACCAACTGAAAATCACACAAAAGGAGACCTTTAACTGAAAAGCTGATCAAGTATAGTGGATTATTCTTACAAGGTTGCTCTCCTTTCTTGGGCTTTCAAATTCTGCAGAGAAAGTGGTTGACACCATCTGATGTCTAGACTGCAGTTATATCAAAGTTATCTGCATACAACAACTAAAAACTTTCTACCTCTTATGGGTTACAAAAATAAGTTTGTATGCATGTGTCTTGAATCTCAAAATATAAGCACATGAGAACCCTCTTGCTACATAAGACCAAAAGTGCATCTAGCTCTGCATCTAGCTAAAAAGTCGAGCAGAGAGAAGCTAGATGTCCACAGGCTCTCTAAAATACATGCAAGCCATGATGGAGAGAGCGGTCCTTTGCAGTTTGTCCCTACCATTCCATAACTAAAATATACTACCACTAAATTTGAAGGTTCCAGTTAGGGTTTTTATGATTAATAATTATGGATAGATCTTCATCCCCGAGAATGACTAAATCCTTTTGAAAAGCCACTTTGTTCAGTGTTGTGTAAACTAGTGGCCATCATCACAACTTGTGGCAGTGAACAGCCAATCAATTTAATTGACTGAAGCCAAGTTCTTGTGTTTAGAAGGAGGGAAGGTCATTACTTATCATATTTAGTTCCACTGATCATAATTTTAAAACCTCTGGCTTAAATAAAATGCTACTTTAGCTGTCCTCCCCCCTCTGGAAAAGGAAAGGAACCTCTCGTGCAAGCACTGAGTCATTACTGACTCTTGGAGGGACACCAGCTTTCGCTGACGTTTTCTTGGCAGGCCTTATAGCGGGGTGGTTTGCCGTTGCCTTCTCTGGCCGTTATTACCTTCCCCCCAGCTAGCTGGGTACTCATTTTACCGACCTCAGGAGGATGGAAAGCTGATCCGAGCCGGCTGCCTGAAACCAGCTTCTGCTGGGATCGAACTCAGGCCGTGGGGAGAGTTTCAGCTGCAGAAACTGCTGCTTTACCGCTCTGCACCACATGAGGCCCTCCCCCCTCTACCCCACCCAAAAAATCTGTTCTGGAGGGTTTCAAAGCCCCCTGGAGCAGATTTTGAGGAGGGCTTTGTGCATGTGTGGATGAGCTACTTCCATCACTGGATTAACACAGTTAGATTCAATCCTTTGCCATATCCTTGTGCCATCTTTGTGTGTGTGTGTGTGTGTGTGTGTGTGGTTAAATTTTAAAGCCCTAACCTCTTAACCCTTTCTTCAAAGTGAAAATACCCAGCCTTCTAAGCATTTTAGTTGCGTTTATCTATACCTGCTCCAGGTCTATAACATTTGTCTTGTGATAGGCAACCAACACAGTATACAGTACTCTAAATGTTGGTGTACTCTTTCATAAATGTCATTATTAAATTGGTGTGAAGGACTGGTACTAATACATTGTTGTTGTTGTTGTTATTGTTATTTACATTTATATACTGCCCCATAGCTGAAGCTCTCTGGGCGGTTTACAAAGATTAAAACATTGAACATTAAAAACCAATATACAAAATTTTAAAACCATAAAAACCATAAAAACAGTCAATATCCATTTAAAACAACTATTCTGGGGTCAAATAAAAGCACAACATATGCTGTTAAATGCCTAGGAGAAGAGAAAAGTTGGCGCCAGATGAGCCTCATCGGGGAGCCCATTTCATAATTGGAGTGGGGGACCATTGAAAAGGCCCTTGTTGTCATGCTCCAAGCTTCCCTTGGAGTAGGCACCCAGAGGAGGACTTGGAAATATACAGGTAGCCAATGCAAGTGGTCCAGAGTCAGTCTTATAAGTGCGAACCTTCTGGTTCCTGTTATCAATCAGGCTGCTGCATTTTGCACAACCTGCAGCTTCAAAGGCAGCCCCATGTAGAGCGCATTGCAGTAATCTAACTTGCAGGTTACCAGAACATAAACAACTGAAGCCAGGTTATCCCTGTCCAGATAGGGGCATAGCTGGGCCACCAAGGCCACTTGAGCCTCAAGTGACAGAGATAGTTTTAGGATGAACCTGCAACCCCACCCAGAACAGGTTGAACACCGTCCATCCGGTCAGAAGAACCACCTACTAACAGCAACTCAGTCTGGATTGGATTGAATTTCAGTTTATTAGCCCTCATCCAGTCCATTGTCACAGCCAGGTGCCGGTTCAGCAAATCCATAAACCTGATGAAGATGAAGAGGAGATATAGAGCTGCATGTCATCAGTGTACTGATGACAATGCACTCCAAAACTCCGGATGACCACACCCAAAGGTTTAATGTAGATGTTGAAAAGCATGGGGGACAAGGCTACCCCCTATGGAACTCCATACTGGAGAATCCACAGAGCCGAGCAATGTTCCCCAAGTATTTTTATTTATTTATTTATTACATTTTTATACCGCCCAATAGCCGAAGCTCTCTGGGCGGTTCACAAAAATTAGTACCACCTTCTGGAACTGACCCGCGTAGGCGCGGAACCACTGCAATGCAGGACCTACCATTCCCAACTCAGCCAGTTATCCCAGAAGTATACCATGGTCGATGGCATCGAAAGCTGCTGAGAGATCAAGGAAATCAGCAGAGTCACACTCCCCCTGTCTTTCTCCCGACATAGGTAATCATACAGGGCCACCAAGACGGTTTCTGTGCCAAAACCAGGCCTAAAACTCAACTGAAATGGATCCAGATAATCAGTCTCATCCAAGAGTGTCTGGAGCTGGTCAATGCTTTACAAATAAAATATTAAATTCTATTGGAGAAGATACTGTATAACACAGTGAAACACAGTAAGATCCCCTGCTTTAAAGAGCATCCATCAACGGATAGTAACACGGAGAATCAACAGTCCACTCTCCAACTGCATTCCTTTCTTTACATAAATGAAAATGCTCATCTTACCCAAATAGCAAATGGCTACCACTCTTTGTTCACCAAGTAGCACCTCACCAAATCCTCATATACCTCTGAGGTTGGAGGAAAAGCAGTTTATTAATTACATTTTTATCCTAGGTTTTCCCTCCCATTTTATTATGACATGCCTGTAAAGTAGGGATGTGCTCCGCTCCGATTAGGAGCGTAGAAGCAGTAGCGGATTGGCCTGCTCCGCCTTACCCAGAGGCGGAGTAGGAGCGGACCGCGGACCCCCTAGAAGCAAGGCGAAGAGAAGCGACCATTTTTCGGAGCTCCGAGTTCAGTCGGAGCGCTCCGGTCGCCATCTTGAAAACATTTCGCCATAGGATTGCATTGCGGCAAATAATCGCGCATAACTACGTTGTTTTTGAAGCTATCGTTCTGGAAATTCTTGTGCACAGAGAGTCGTGGATGGGGGTCATTTTGAGACCACTCTCACCTCTCTGCGTGCTGTGGTTCACGTGCAATATTTTTTTAAAAATCGGGTCAACCGCGGGGCTCAAACTGCGTTTCGGCTTTTCGCCCATAGGATTGCATTGAGGGAAAGAATCGGGGATAACTGGGGGGGGGTTTAAGCTATCGTTCTGAAAATTCTTGTGCACAGAGAGTCGTGGATGGGGGTCATTTTGAGACCACTCTCAACTTTCTGCATCGTACGGGTCGCGGGCTAGAAGTTTTTTAAAAATAGGGTCAACCGCGGGGCTCCGTTTCGGCTTTTCGCCCATAGGATTGCATTGAGGGAAAGAATCGGGGATAACTGGGGGGGGGTTTAAGCTATCGTTCTGAAAATTCTTGTGCACAGAGAGTCGTGGATGGGGGTCATTTTGAGACCACTCTCAACTTTCTGCGTGCTGTGGTTCACGTGCAATATTTTTTTAAAAATCGGGGTTTGGGTTTTTTTTTTTTATTATTATTATTTTTTTGGAAGCGATGACAGGCACATTCAACTCCCAATCCTGATGAGAATTCATCTCCTCAGAAAGCATCCTCCTCCAATCCCAGCGTTGGAGGGGGGACTAAGGCAGACCCACCCTGAGAACTTTCTGTTTTGTGTCTCTTTGTGGGTTGGCGTTCGTGGAGGGAACACTTACTTAGCTAGTGCTCCTGCTTTGGAGATAGATTAATTTAATATAGGTTTAGTTTGGCGCGTGTGTGTGTTTGTTTGCTTCTTTCTGACTTGTAGCTTAGTTTGCCCTGTGTTTTCCCCTTACTTTGATTTAATATAAACTTTATTTTTGAATTTTGGAGTGTGTGGTTGGGTTGGTTGCCCCCCCCCTTCCCTGTATTAAAGCCTGACTGTTCTGCTTTTGTGAAAGCTTTCTTTTGAAAGCATACACACACTTTTTGTCCCATTTCCCTACATTTATATTCTTAAACATATTTTATTATATTCTTTCACATAGTCCATTAGTATATATTCTCATACATATTATATTAGTATTCATATTTTGTTCTTCTTATAGTAGTGGTTGGTTCTTTTTCCCCCTCCCCTCTCTTAAATCCTGATTGTGTTTCCTTCTATCTTCTATATACCAAATATACCAAAAAAATTGGATTCTCTTTTTCTTCTCTGTGTAACTTCGACGGAGTGGGCTGCTTTTGTCAAGTTCAACAGGCAGCCACAGATTGAGCATTTTGGGGAAAGCATACGCACACCATTTCCCTATTCTTAAACATATTATTATTATATTCTTTGACATAGTCTTAGTAGTCTATTAGTATACATTCTCATACATATTAGTAGTAGTATTCATATTTTGTTCTTCTTATAGTAGTGGTTGTCCCATTTCTTGTCCCATTTCCCTACATTTATTAGTAATATTCTAAAACATATTATTATATTCTTGTAGATATTCTTAGTAGTATATTCTCATACATATTAGTAGTAGTATATTTTATTGTTCTTGTCCCATTTCCCTACATTTAAACATATTATATTCTTCTTATACATATTCTTAGTAGTACCTTATACATAGTATTAGTAGTATTAATATTTTGTTAGTCATCATGAAAAGAGAAAGCAGGCGTGCTGAAAGCAGCAAGGCTCAGTCTGCCAGCAGGGCTTCCTCTCCTCCTGTGAAACTCAAACGGGCAACTCCTTGGCTGACTGCTCCAAAACAGAAGCAGGACAAGCAGCAGGCAGAGCCACTCTCTTCTGCAACTTGTGCCCGGCGTTCTCTTTTTGAGGGTGGGAATGGGAAAAGTGCCCGTTTGCAAGAGGCACGTGGCAGCAGTGCCATTAGAGGAGGAGGAGTATCCCCAACTCCTTCATTCTCCTTTCAGCCCACGAGCCCGCTGATGGACCTAGACGAGGTCCTCAGCACAGTGGAGGGGGGGGAGGAGGAGGAGGCGGTGGGCCTCCAGGATGTGGGGGCTGAGGAGGAGCAGCAGCAGGCCGAGGCTCTCTCCCCAGTCTCATCCCACACCCCTGTTTCTGTGGCAACACCAGAGAGCTCAGGCGGGCAATTGGTGGTGTCACCACAGAAACGAAAGACAAGCATCGTGTGGGACCACTTTGAGTTGGGAGCGGATCCCCGCTTTGCTGTCTGTCGCCACTGCAAACTCAGCCTAAGCAGGGGTTCATCGACAGGGCATTATGGAACCAGCAGCATGAAGATGCATCTTCATAGGCAGCACCAGGCGATCTTGCTGGGGAAAGAGGCGGGCAAGGCGACTGGTTCCAGGGGAAAGCCGAAGGCTGCTGCTGGCACTGCCACTCTAAGCTCTCCATCTCCCATCCCCACAAGGGTTAGGCAGGCAACCCTGCAGGACATGGGGTGGGGGAAGTATTGACCCACAAGATGGCGTTTTCCAATGCCCACCCAGGGTGCTACTGTGTTGGGGCATCTGCCGGGACTGACTCCTCCCCAATACTAGATCTATGACATGTCACTCTGCCTGCCCCTCTGCTAGCCTGTCCTCCTCGGTGACCGACTCGCTGGGATGGTTTGCGTTTGCAATGCGTGACTAACTGCAATGCTGGCTTAGAAACCAGCCATCACTTCCTTGTGCCCCCAGAAATGCCCGCAGCCTGCCTGCCTGCCTGCCCGCCTCCCCCGGGGTGCTGCTGTGGTGGGGCATCTGCCAGGACTGACTCCTCGCCTACTCTGCCTGCCTCTCTGCCCGCCTGGTGCCTGGTTTGCTCCCAATCGTCCTCCTCTGTGCCCCTCAAGGCGTAACTGCTGGCTTAGAAAGAAACAACCAGCCATCTTTGCCTCACTTTGCGCCCACTTATGGGTTGGTTTGCTATGCGTTAGTGCTCAAGCCATCCTTGCGGCACTACAATGCATGCTGCCTGCCTGCTTTCCATTGATGGTGCTATATAAATAAATAATAATAATAATAATAATTCTCCCCTTCCCGCCTTGCAGCGATGGTGTATGTGTCTTGCTTTGACTAAGGGGAGAAGTCCTTCCTGCGCTCACTTAGACTTTATCAAATTCAATAATCCCTTTTTCAAATGTGCCAGAAGATTTAGGGTTATCTCGTGGCATGTTGGGATTGCCTTGGAACTGGCCCCATTGAGCTGTCTGCAATTGCAACTTTAAATCCCTGACATACTGGAGTGTTCAAATTTCAAAAGTTCCCCTAACATCAGGGGATGATGGGATTGCCTTGAAACTTGGTGTCCATGGGGACACATGGGTAAGCTGTCATGGGACCAAAGGATAGGTTTCTAACGTGCAAATTGACGTAGTTGTAGAATGGGACTTGATTTGGGGTGAGTTAAAAAGTTTAAGCCGCGCCAAAAATCAGGGGATGATGGGATTTGCTTGCAACTTGGCGTGCATGTGGACACATGGATAAGCTCTCCTGGTGCCGAGTTTGAGGTTTCTAACATGCAAATTGACGGAGCTATCCCAAGGGGTGTGAATGGGGTGCCCGATTTTCATAAATTCCCCAAAAATCAGGGGATGATGGGATTGCCTTGAAACTTGGCGTGCATGTGGACACGTGGATAAGCTATCATGGTGCTGAGTTTGAGGTTTCTAACGTGCAAATTGACGTAGTTGTAGAATGGGACAATTTGGGGTGAGTTAAGCCATGCCAAAAATCAGGGGATGATGGGATTTGCTTGCAACTTGGCGTGCATGTGGACACATGGATAAGCTCTCCTGGTGCCGAGTTTGAGGTTTCTAACATGCAAATTGACGGAGCTATCCCAAGGGGTGTGAATGGGGTGCCCGATTTTCATAAATTCCCCAAAAATCAGGGGATGATGGGATTGCCTTGAAACTTGGCGTGCATGTGGACACGTGGATAAGCTATCATGGTGCTGAGTTTGAGGTTTCTAACGTGCAAATTGACGGAGCTATCTAAAGGGGTGTGAATTAGGGTTATGGGAGGTGCGTTAGAGGGTAGAGCCGCGCCAAAAATCAGGGGATGATGGGATTTGCTTGCAACTTGGCGTGCATGTGGACACATGGATAAGCTGCCCTGGTGCCGAGTTTGAGGTTTGTAACATGCAAATTGACGGAGCTATCCCAAGGGGTGTGAATGGGGTGCCCGATTTTCAAAAATTCGCCAAAAATCAGGGGATGATGGGATTGCCTTGAAACTTGGCGTGTGTGTGTATACGCCCATGAGGTGTCATGGTGCCAAACGTGAGGTTTCTAACTTCAACGGAAAAAAAGTTGTTTACTTTTTTAGCTTTCAATGCAAGCCTATGGGGGGGCAAAAACGGAGCTCCGGATCCGATCCGGAGCTCCGGGCGGAGCGGAGCGGAAGTGGGCGGAGCGGGGGCGGGGCGGAGCGACCCGCTCCGAAAAATGGCGGATCTGCAAGTGAAGCGGAGCGGGGGGTCCGTGCACACCCCTACTGTAAAGGAGAGTGAATAATCTGAGATCAATCAGTACGGTTTGCTGCTAAGTAAGGATTTGAACCCCATCTCCCCTATCTAAATCCAATAGTCTAATCCCTATGCCATACTTGGCTCTCCAGTATGCTGCATGTTTCTAGACTTCATCTCACATTTTAAAGTAGGCTTGCCACTAACCTTGCTTCAGGTAATCTCTCTCTCTCTCTCTCTCTCTGTGTGTGTGTGTGTGTGTGTTTTCTCCAACCCTATACTATATTCAGCCTGAATTATTTTAATTTCATGTTTCAAAAGGAATTAATTTGATAGTCCTCTAGGGAGAGGGGTGATCCTACTCTATGACAATCTTTGGTTTACCCCCAAAAGCAGCTTCTACACTGAGAATGCACCCACAGTGCAAAGGATGAATTAGTGCATGCTCTTAATTCCGTTTATAAAAGTCACCAAGACATTTTAAATGAAGGCCAATTATTATAAAAATTTGCAACAAAAGTAGAGGATCAAATATTAAGAAGCATATTAATACAAACACCAAAAATCTGTTCTATTGAATCTCAAATTTTAAGTGATAAAGAAGTGTTAGATCTTGCAGGGTTAGATCTGTATTTAAAGTATTAATCCTTGATAAAAGCAGCAATTGTTCTTTACCCTCCTACCACATCCAGCTTGTACTACTAATTTTAAAAATTGCTCTGCATGACTTAATACAAATATGCCATAATAGTGTTTAAGTATCCTGTGCCAAATAATATAAACATTTCTTTCTTTTAAGACTGATAAAAATCAGAGGCAGTTTGAGCTTTTAATTTAAAAAAAAAAACAGAATTGATTCAGATGTTTTGTGGATGCCTGCTGACTGTCTTCATTCATACTCTGCTAGAAAACGTCAAATATGCATGCTCTAACCAGTGAACCTGGAACATACTTTTTTCTTATGTGCTGTCAAAATGCCTTAAGATTTTATTTGTGTAATATGGCAATCCTTTAATTGAATCTTTCTTAATATTTAACACTGTAGTTAGCTTATTAAATTGTATAATGCAAAAGCCAAGAATGCATGATGATATGTAAGGCTGACCATTTCCCCCTATTTAACACTGCTGCTTGCTTTGAATACTGCAGAAGCACATTCATCATCAGAACTGATACATTCTGAACAGTACCCCTTGCTAGCAAGATAAATGTGCTTAAACACCTTCTCTTTATTATAAACATGACTCTACATCTATTTTGTTAATTGAACGAAGTCTGTATTAATGTGCTTACAGAAGCCTCACATTGATAAACTGAACTCCCAACACAGCACAAAATATGCTATAGACATAATAAAAGGTAAATTGAGTGGGAGAAAAGAAAAGGGAACCAAGTACAGGGCAATTCGTCTTGGTTATTAATGCATGGAAACTGCGTGGCTGACCCTTTTACAGGGCGAAAATTCTATGCACATCAAAACGCATTTGATAAGCAGACAAGACAATGAAAAGGATGATAAAAATACGTAGAGAGATTAGATGGAACAATTTATTTTCTTGTAAAATAATAATTTCATTAAAATGATTCGAGCAACATGGCTTATGGTGATATATGGTGAGCAGTGACTGGAAAAGAAGTAGTCATTCGGTTCACAAAGAGATAGCAACTAATAAAACAAAACAAAACAACCCCTCTTTCCACTGGATAGCCTGCGGAGTGTGCATTTATTCTGTAAACATTGTAACTATGATTATCTGTCCTTCCAGTCCTCAGTGGAGACTCCTGCTTTTGAAAATGTCTTGTGGTGTCTTGCTAAATTCAGGCTATTTCAATTACTATTACTGCGCATTAAAAATTAATTGCATTAAAGAATGGATTAAGGTTTAAATTTCAATTCTACAGTGGGTGTGCTAGAAATGACAGCTAAAAATCAATGCTCTCTGGCCCATAATCGGAAGTGTGCACGACAAAACACTATGGAACTGGCGTCACTGGTGGAGCAGTTTTAGACATGATAGCTTATTTCAGGGTCTATGTCAGCTCTTATTCCACCCTTTTTTGTTTAAATTCTACACACTCTCACTGTGAGCAGGAAGAACAGGGAGAAAACAGCTGACTTGCAATGGGGAAATCATGCATGGTTCATGAGAGCAGGATAAAATTCAGATTACTGTCCAAGTATAAATTTGCTTGTACTATGTTAATGCATAATTTGTCTAACCAGAAGAAATGACAGTCTGATAAGTTCATTGAGGAAAAAATAACCCTTAGAACATTGTTCTTTAAACGGAAGTGTTGCCTGTATCCTGCATGAAGTCAAAGTTGTGTATAATCTTAGTGTTGGGACTTGTGCACAAATTTTGCTTTTGTGTCATTAGTACTGGCCATGTTCAGGTAAGTCAGAAAATCCTGGCTTATTGTGTACAGGTTGTGCTGACATGCACGGATCCCATTTGCACTTGCTTTGCTCTTCTCTATTAGTGCAATCAGGAAGCATTTGTTAGTGTGTTATTCAAACCGGGGATCCTGTCTTGTCACTCCCCTTGCTAGCCAGGATTACCTGTGTGTGTTCTTGATTTATGGATCCCAGTTTGTCTGGGATTGGCAAGCCATGATCCCCAGTTTGGACGATATACTTATCAAACCCTTATTGGGTTTTTAGCAAACAGCCTGCAGCTCATTCACAATAACCTTGGATACTCCAAAATCCTGGCTTATTGTTCTGTACAAACACAGCTAAGACACTTCTTTCCCCTCTCATTTTTATTTAGGAGCTACCTAGAACATCTTAGTACACCAACTTAGAACATAAAAAATTAAAACAAAATTGGTGTACAGGCCTCCAGAAATGACATCATAGTAATCTACAAATTATCCCAACTGTTCAAATTTCACAGCAGGGATAACACATGAAAAATGTCATTGTTAGACCTGCAGTAGTTCTTTATATCCGTGGAATTTGGTATGCCATCTATGGGTTATGGAAGAATGGCTCCTGGGTTGCAAAGTGACTACAGCTGCTCAACACTTGGGAATAACATGAACTACTGAAATCACTGGGAACTTTGCCAGTTAGTTCACTGAGCACATGAGCAACCTCTAATGCAAAATACATTTATTCTCTGAGTCCAGTGCAGCACAAAATCAATTGCCCTACAAATGTTATACACCAGGGCTAATCATTCTAATGCAGCTCATAGGCAAAGTAGACTGTGGGCTGGTTGGCACCATCACAGCGAGGGAAATAAGGCGAGGTAGCTTATTTCCCTGTTGCATGTGCTGGACACATGCCATTTGGATTTCCCTATTTACCTTCACTAGGGTGGCTTTCCGTGTCATCTGAACCTGGGGAACATAGCTTGATGGGGGAGGGGCAGCAACCTCAAATAACCCAACATCCCAAATAACCCTATGGAATTCCTTGCAACAAGGTAGTCTCAACTATAAAACCATTAATCACTGCAATAACAAAAATCAACCCCTTGTACTTTAAAAAACCTCATAGTAGTTTGACAGTACCACTAGAGAGAAAAGGAACAAAGTTAAGGTATTTAAGGGGAGTAACGCATATAAGGGAAAAATGTATTTATCAAATATTAAAATGGGATTGCATAAATGTATTTAAAATATATATCCTTGATTACCATTCCTAATAAGTTAGACCAACTCCTCCCCAACGAATAAATTCTCAATAGAGTACCCCTCAGACCAGATTTCCCTAAACCCCACCCCAGCCAATTCCTCACAACTAGGAACAGACCTTCCTCTGCCTCCAGTTTGTTCTGCTGCCTCTGGCTTCTAGAAGGATTATTTTTCAGAACTACTTGATGACGTTCCCCCTGATGAGTCCTCTGCCAGAAACATTCTAGTACTGGGCTCTATTTGAAGCCTCACCACAACCTCGCAGCACAGCTTCCTGATCACCTAAGCCACCAGCTCCAATATTCAGATCTCCCAGTAAGGTTCCCTCAAACTGACTCAAAGATTCTGCCTTAGAGCTCTGTGTTCTCTTCTTTCAGCCAACATCCATAAATTCTCCTCTCCTCTCCAACCAACTCAATCTAAACCTTTTCAAATTCCCTGTCCGATGATGTTCCTTTTGAAACTTCTAATTGCCAATCTATCACCTTTGCTGATCCACCTGACCAATCCAAACATCCACCCTAAATTCTGAACTTGTTCTGATGCTTCCCTAGAAAAATAATACAAATGAACATATATATTTTTAAACAAGTACATATCTTACAAACCCCAAATTTGCTGAATATCACTCTGTATAACGGCACATGTTAATTTTACTTCCAAATACTATTTTCAAATTACTGGAGATCTAAAATGAAAGGTAATAACGTTTTTTTGGAATTGAAGGATTGGTGGAAAACATAAGCAAGGGCTTGGATTCCCTTTCAAGTAGCATTTATATTCCAAGTTTGGGTGACCATATGAAAAGGGTGACCATATGAAAAGGAGGACAGGGCTCCTGTATCTTTAACAGTTGCATAGAAAAAGGTATTTCAACAGGTGTCATTTGTATATATGGAGAACCTGGTGAAATTCCCTCTTCATCACAACAATTAAAGCTGCAGGAGCTATACTAGAGTGACCAGATTTAAAAGATGGCAAGGCATCTGCAGCTTTAACTGTTGTGATAAAGAGGTAATTTCACCAGGTTCCCCTTATATACAAATGACATCTGCTGAAATTTCCTTTTCAATACAACTGTTAAAGATACAGGAGCCCTGTCCTCCTTTTCATATGGTCACCCTAGTCTAGATAGTAAAAAGCAAACATTAAACGAGGGTAAATCAGGAAATACTTTCAAACCAATAATTCTATCTGGAACCCAAATTCAGAGAGAAGTTTAGGGGGGGGGGAGAAATAGATTTATATTGTACCTACTATATATTAACTTTGATTTCAACAGAAGCACTTCTTTTAAGCAACAGATGATGAATAACATTATGAGTATAGTCAGCAAAGCTAAAGTAACTTCAATAAAGTATGACAAAAGCCACCCTGGGTACCAAATGTTGGGGTGTAAACTGATTGGTGTGCAGAGAAGAAGAAAAATGTCCACAACGTTCCTAAAGACCTCCTGTGCTACACTGACGTTCTACAGCAAGTTTGGCATCAAGAGAGTAAAGGAGGTGGGAAGTAATAACAACAATAAAAAAATAATCTGGTACAAAGGGACCCCAAGGTGTAGTAGTCATCCCCATGCAACCATCACCCTTCACTGCAATTTACTGATGTTGCTTCATTACAACAAAGCATATAAAGGGGGTGGGGTAGGGAAATATTCAGGCTTGCTATTTAAAGCTACTTGATTTGCAGCAGTCATTGTGAGTATTGACCTAGGACAAGAGCTTAAGAAAGGGCTTTTCTTGAACAAAAAAATGAGCAATACGTCAAGAATTTGGACTCAGAAAGTTCAAATATTAGGTCATGGAGAAGCCTTATGTGGGTGGGGTGGAACACGTTTCTGCAACACTGGGGAAAAAGTAACACAGAAATTCTTAGGGAGGTGTATAAGGTATAACAATTGGTGGATTTCGTATAGAACATTTTTCCTCTAAGCAATAAGTGAAGATGGCTCTTCCACCAAGAGTCCATTGATACTGACAGAAGACTAGGTTCTCTGCAGAGGTAAATTTGTCCTCATTGTATTTGAAAGAAAGTGTGAAGTTTTAAACTACCTATATATACGTACACATGGCGGGAGTATCTCCTGATTGCTCTAAGGACCACATATTATTCTGGCAAGCTTTGATAGCTGCAATATAGTTCCTTTGGGCTGACTTCCAAACAGGTGATTCTTGGTTTATATTTCTAGCCTTTCAGGAAGGATGTAGCAAAGAAAATATAGTAAACTGTGGGTTAAGGAACAAAATCCTGCTCAACCATAGAAAAATTCAATATTTAGTATTTATTCCATTATTCCACTGATTTATATTCATAGTACTTTTCTTGCATTAAATGATTGCTCCTTGGTAAAACCCCATGTGGTTAAGTATTATCCCGTTTGCAAAATTAAGAGCTAAGAGACTTGTTCAAGGCCACAGGATGAATCAATATGAAATCCAGAAGTACAACTAAGACTTCTTCATCCCAGTCATGTTATACTACATACTCTGCTAAACTGAGATTTTAAGAGGCCGTATTTTAAAAGAAACCAAGCCATGGATAAGGATTTAGCAAAGGTGGAAATGTGAGGCCTACTAAGCCAACAGCTTTGCAGGAAATTGAAGTATACCTATATGGAGGCGTAGGTTTAGAACTCCAACAGTGCACCAAGGTTAGACTAAAAAAAAGTGAAACTACAATTATCAGTTAATTAGAAAGATAACAAAGACAAAGTTTTATTGTCTATATAAAGGTCATTTCTTGTTGAGACATTTAGTTAAAAGTGCCAGGAAAAAGGCCCAAGAACAACATAAGGAGAGTCATGCTGGATCAGACCGAGGATCCATCTACTCCAGCACTATGTTCACACAGTGGACAACCAGCTGTCAACCAAGGACCAGCAAAGCAGGACAGTGCAACAGCACCTTCCCTCCCATGTTCCCCAGCAACTGGTGTATGTAGGCTTACAACATTAATACAGGTTGAGGAGAACTGTACAAAAGATGTTTATAAAACAGCAACTGTTACTCAAAATAGTACAATAAAGAAGTAAGAGCTAGTAAGGTCTGACAAAGATTTTCACTATCTTTCCAGATAGTGCTGTGGTTGACTTGGGAGTACTATAAAGCCACCACCAAACCAAACAGAGAACAACCTAGAAATTGCTTGTGATATGGGGGTTGGAATTTGTGTTTATTTTATTTATTTATTTATTTTATTTACATCCCACCTTTTTCCCTGCAAGGAACCCAAGGCAACGTACATAATCCTCCTCCTCTCCACTTTATCCTCACAACAACAACAACCACCCTGTGAGGTGGGTTAGGCCGAGAGTCTGTGGCTGGCCCAAAGTCACCCAGCGGGTTTCCATGGCCGAGTGGGGACTAGAACCTGGATCTACCAACTCCCAGTCCAACACTCTAGTCGCTACACCACACTGGCTCTCACCACACTGTTTCCCAGCATGCAGACCATTCAGTCTAATTGGTGGGAAACTATAATTCTTGTCATAGTAAGCTAGCAATTTATTGGCTAGCACCAGTGACACTAGAAGTAAGAGCCTAGGAGGAGAAAGAGTGACATGTCCAAGCCACCTAGCAGGCTGGGGACCATGTAACTAATCCATGGTACCTTGGATGAAAGGGGAGATAAATAGCACAATTAATAGCTAATAATAATACTTTCAGTTAACTTCTATGGTACATTGAAGTCCAGTGTTTATTCTATTGCTGGTAAACAGATTGGGATGCCTGCTTGTGTACATGATGATGCAAATGTTCCTTACTAGATTATCTAAATGTGTTTTGTTAAAGAAAAATGGTAGAAAGATAGGAAATAATCCTCACAGAATAATTATTTGACATCCTATGTGCTGTGTCATAGTACTGACTTACCATTATGTGGAACAGAGAAAAAGAAATACTTTTCTAAGTAGGGATCATTGAGTATGTCACTGGTTAATTTCGGCTCTATGCTCCTCATTAGCATTACTCTCAAGTTTCTGATTATCATATCCAAAATATTAAGACATAATAAGTATGAAGGTGCACATAATTGGATATTAACCAGAACATACTTGACTGGGCAGGAGGTAGGGCCTTGCTTAAACTAATCCTGATATATATTAATCACCAATTAATGAATGGGTTTCAAATTTATTTTCTATTATAGAACACCAGAGTGCCTAAGCTTTTTCTAACAAAATGAACTGGAATAACAGGATAGGAAGAAGGAATGCTTTAATTTGAGACTGGCTTGAATCACTGGGGTTACGCTCTCTGTTATTTCCCCTCGATTTTTCTTTCTTGAAATTAAAATGTAGTGTTCCTACCAGCCAACAGTGAAGATGCTGTATATGATGTGGCATAAACAGAACATAGCAATTTAAAGAAGAGTCCAAATGCATGTATGAAAAAGATCCGCTTGCGGCTTCCCCCTACATTTTTTTCAGCCTCCAGTGCTGATCTGCCATTTGGCTCTTTAGGGTATCTCCACATGATGCTTATTGAGGTGTTGCTTCAATGCACCTGATCCTATCAGTACACAGGCATAGGGATTTTTAGTCTGTACTGGCTGCTTCCCTGTCCACTGAAATGGCAAAGACCACCGTGGAACCAACACAGGTTGTGCAATCTGTACCTTTGCCTCCTGCTTTGAGTCAGGGTTGCTTGCTGGAAATGGTACCTAACCGAAACAGTACTAGTGCACTCAGTTGTGCATATTCAGTTACAGAACTCATTTTTTTATTCAGTGCTAGAAGCTGCTGTGGAGAAAAATCAAAGATGAAGGAACAAGCAAAAGGTTGACATCTCTTCTATGGCTCATATTTGGATTTTCTAGATTGCACCCCACAATCAAAATGCTCTATGTAAATTAAACATCAGTGAATCAGAAAAAATCCTAATGCATGCACAAATCTCTGAACAAGGATTTGTATCCATTAAGGAAGCATATTGCCAATTATTTTCACCAATTAGTGCACCTATATGCTGAACAAAGCAAACTGCTTTTGTTAAGAAGTTGGGATCAACATGTTAATTGAGCAGTTAAAAATGAGCATTCCAGCAGCAAACAAACCTTGTTCACAGCATCTGTGTATGTAATGCAATCTTCTAAAATCAACCAAATCAAAAGCGTATTACAAGGTTCTGGGCCTCCAATAACGTTACATCCACAAAACCTATAGCCACCCTAGGATGTCACATTAAACTATAGTTTAGTGTGATGAAAATGAACCACAGCAAACCTCAGGCTTCTGTGCTCCCCCTCTGAGGGGCAGTCTGACACTTTTGCTTATGATTTAGATTAACTTAAGGTAATCGTGTCAAGCTGTGGTGAATCTTAACTATGGTTTGCTTAAAACAAACCAACTGAAAACCATGGGTTATGAAATTAACTTGTTAAACAAACTATACTTAACATTAACCACAGTTTAGAAATCAGATGAAATGCTAAACAGTGGTTAATTGAAATTGGAAGTGAAAGTAGTCCTTTGAGATGTATGCCTGCTCACATGTGGGGCTCAATGAGGAATCGAGACGTAGGCACACACATAAGCCCCGTGCCTAGTGTCCCGCCCACCCCACCTTCTGTGTAGATCTTCATGTACTAAGCACAACAGTCTGAAGAGGGGTCTGTAAGTGCATTCAGCTGAACACATTTAAGAGTTTCCATTATCGTGAAACTCATGAGCAGGTGCATGGCTGAAGAGGGCTAGTGTGAGGTCCATTTCAGTTTAGTGACCATTATGTCACAGCTCAGCATAGACAGCCTGAAAAGTAAAGTGCACGACAACCAGAGTTCTTATAGACTGTGGAGAGAACTCTTACAATGCAACCATACACATGCAATCCTCTCATTGTAATTAAGCATGATGTTGCTCCATTTCCCCATATTTTATACCTTTTTTTGCATTGCTTTCAGTTGCAATGGTTTTTATTAGCATATTTTATAGTGATTTTTAAAACTGATATATGTAAACCAATTAGACATCTTATCATACCATTAATACATAACTAAACAAATAAACAATAAATAAATATGCATGTCTACTCAGAGGTTCAATGGGACTTATTCACAGGTATGTGAGTACAACCTTACTAACAAATATAATGTGTCTTCTTTCCCCCTGGAAAACAATGCAGTATGATCTGGTTCACATGACATGGTGGGCTCATAAGGGGTTGTTTAACCCATGATGAACTGTGATGCGTGCCAGGCCCATGCAGTCAAAATTTTGAATATGCAAACCCGAAGATGGCGGGTTGTCATGTTATGCAAATCCAGTCACTGAGGCTATAGGAGACTTAAACACCCCTCGCATAATCCTCCATTTGTTGTACAGGTATGCAAGGGTTGTTTATCCAACACTGAATTGGCCCATAATGTCCTTTTTGAAATATGTTCTCTAATGTTCCTAAGACACGCAAAGCTATGTCTTCATTAAGGCATCCATACAACTCCATGTATTATACAGGCCAAAACATACGATGCAAGAAATTGGTAATTCAATCTCCCAAGTTTTTTTTTTTTAAAGAGGGTTCCAATTTTAATCAGAGCAAGCACTCTGGGGGAGCAATTTATAACACACACACACACACACACACACACACACACACACACACACCATTTTCTGGAACTTCTATAGCAAAAAAGGCATAACAGAGGGAGCACCTGTGGTTTGTTGTTGTTTTCCACAACTGAGGGGACCTTAGCAACTTTGGGGAAGGAATTTTAGACCCAGGAAATGACACAGGGAAAGGGGGTTAATCCCCAGCACTGTGGCTCCAATCAAATTCAGATCCCCCACCCCACAACTGGTTTTATTAAAAAATAAAATAAAATCTGGATTTCTGATTTTTTTTAACACATGGGTGCATTTTTATTTGCTGTCCTAGAAGTAAGGACAGATGTGGGTGTGCAAAAAGGATTCACTTTGACTAATGCAGATTCTGAAATGCACTTGTCTAAAGCACCACTACCCTCCTTGTCTCCTTTTGCAGTCCTCAGTGCTGTTTACTTTGGCATGAATAACAAGTCAACCACATTCTCCATCTCTTTGTTTTTCTCTTAATTTGTTGGTTTGTTTTTTTAGTAAACCTTAAATAAGTGCTTCCAAAAGACAAAGTAAGATATGCAAGCAAGTAGTCTTTTTATCAACAGTTTTGCTACAGAAATACACAAACATTTCAATGGCTCTTCATTAGCAAACAAATCAACAAGTGATATTTTAATGCATGACTTTATTCCATCTCTGTGGGGACCATAGTTGAGAGTGTGATGTACAGTACAGAGAAAGGAATCATCAGCCACAATGTCCCAGGGCTCTATCCATTGAGGACTTCTCAGCCTCTGCTTAAAGAGTGCATTTAATTGACTGATAGACAGTAGCTTCTTTGTTCACAGAAGACAGCGAAGTAATGGCAGCTTGAAAATCGTACCATCTACAGGGTCTCCTGAGACTAGTAACAGGGGGATATGTGTCAGGAATAAATAAATAATCTAATTATTAAGCCACTTCCTGTCAAGTTAACTCCAATTTGTTGGCTTTTGAAGGCAACAAAACGAGGCATTTTTCCTCATTATGCTTCTCTTTTTATACCACTGGTAATCACAGGCGGATTAAAGGGTGCCTGATTGGTTTTTTTGTCAAGGAACTGAGAAGCAGCCAACAGTATAGAAAAACAGAGTTGGGGTTAGAAGAAATTTCATGCTTGTCTCCTTTCCAGCTCCCTAACAGCCCACACTGCTGCCCCATACAGTGCCGCCAGCTGTACAGCAAATGTGTACCCCTCCAACTGCGGCCTACCAGGCCACAAGCTCCATCCTGAGAGCTGTGAGATGTCTCACAATCTTGGCAGGTAGCTACTGCTGTCATAGGCATAAAATTCTAAAGGTGACCTACGAAACCCTGTTAGCTAACCAAATGCAGCAATATGAGCAGCTGAAGTTTAACGAACACACATACGCTCTCTCTCTCTCTCTTGCGTACGCGTATTTTTCTCCTGTAGAAAGCATTTACTAGACCTAAAACAACAACAGGAATCTTATTAAAAATTATCTGAGCAAACATATTTGAGGGGAGGGATCCGTTTCTGCCATGAAACTTTTCTTTTCTTTTTAAATGTTGTATCAATGAATAAGTAGATAAGAGACAAATCTATTTTTTTAACTAAAAGAAAATCCAAGAAAACATGTAAAAAGAAAACTATTCCTTTTTATCTTCTCCTCAAACAGTACCAAAAATTCAGGTGAAATCAAAGCTGCCTGTAGGTAACAAAATATTAACAAAATAGCGTTTTCAAGCTCTGTATCATCTGGCAAGGTGGGGCAGAGATTTTACAAACAAGAAATACACGTGAAGAGTTCCTTCCAGCTGAAGAATGGAGGAGAGAGAGGACTTTCAGGCTGGCAAAGATTTTGAATCTAGAAAACTGAGCGGCTGCAGTGTTCTTATACCTGTACTTGTCCTTTTAAAGCTCTTGCAATTATATTTGGTTAATTTGCGCAGATAATTAAAATCTATTCATATTTACTATCTGCTTCATTGGTACTCTGAATCCGGTTTTCAGTTACAGTCTGCAAATTCCCTCTTTGCACGAATTCATACTAAGCAGTAACACTTCATTTTACATAAGTTTTATCTGATGTCCCCACACAGAGCTGCCAGCTGTACAGCAAATGTGCAGCTCGCAAACTGAGGCCTACTAGGCCACGGGCTCCATCCTGTGATCTGTTAGGCACCTTGCTGTCATTGGCAAGCATTCCTTGCTATCACTGTAACCATCTCTCCACACTACACAGAACTTAGAATCATCTGATTATTAGAATTTGTGGTCCACATTCCATTTTATCCTTTATTTAATCTATCCCCAGATCACACATTTGTTTAAATGTTTTGGCTGGTTTACAAATCATGCAGCCATCTGCACAGTAGGTGTAACACCATTTTTTAGATAAAAGTTATATTACAAATCAACAAAGATAAAGTCATTCAAACTGCTTTGGTGTTTGTTATTCTGCCTGGTTTGCTTGGACCAACTCTAAGAAATAAATAGAATTATCTGTAAATCGATGAACATCTATGAAAAACAACACCCAGCAGAACACAGAGCTTGCTCCATTACCTACGTTAATATCATGACAGCTGAGGAGAGATGACCTGGCCCACTTCTCATCTCTCCTGTACAGATGGCTATTAAAGAGAAAGTATCCCTTTTGTATGGTCCATGTAGAAACCCTTTATGAGCTTTTCAAATAAGCCAGCATTGCCCACATGAGGGTAGCTTTCTGTAGTATTAAACAAAGCAGATTTCATCTTTTTCGTCCTCAGCTTCTCATGAAACAAACCACAAATTCACCAGATTTAACACCTAGCTTTGAATGTGTAGATATTACCCCTATATTCCTACATTTAATGTTAAGTTACTAGAAACTTTACGGCAACAATTAGAATAAAAAAATCAACATAGCAAATAAGTGTCATGTTAAAAATAAAATAGAATGTATCTTTTCCACTGTTTCAATTGAAACTATTTAATTAAAAGGTGAAGTATCCATTTATTTACTATGTATACCAGTTCCTGTATAGTACTAAATTTATATTTAATACTGGATTACGCCATACATCTAAGTGTATCAATCTGGCTGGTAAAGAATTATTTTCATTCTTTGGAATACAATCTAACAAATTTCTTTCCTTTTGCTGACCCAGTTCTCAAATCACAATGATGGTGGGTTGTTTAAAACCTGGGTTATTTGTGACCATGCGGGAGTGAGCAAGTAGGCTGTTTCCACCAGCTTGCCACTTCTGCTTTGCATCCAGTTTAGCAAACCTAGGAACCTGGGCCTAATCCACACGAAGCAGGATATTGCACTATGAAAGTGGTATATAAAAGGCAGGAGCCACACCAAGCAGGATATAGCACTATGAAAGCAGCATATGGTATGTGCCAATGGGGCCCGATAGTTGCCAGTGCACTTCACTGACAACTGAAGTGCACTGACAACTACCTGATGTTTTTATACCACTTTTATACAGCTTTCATAGTGCAATATCCTGCTTCGTATAGATTAGGCCCTGAACGTGGAATTCTGGGTTGTTGAGGGACAAACAATCCAGAGTTTTAACCCAACAACAAACCATGGGTTAAAACTCTTGGTTATTTCTCCACCAACAACTAGAGTGCTGGCTTTGGACATCATGCCCAACAACCTAGGAATGGGGTGTTCTTGGGTTGTTTACCAAAGCAGAAACAAGGCAGAAGCAGTGAATGGATGGGGGCAGCATGCTTGCTCACTCCCATGGGGTCACAAATGGTTCATGGTTTAAACAACTCACTGTCATCATGATGGGCAAACCGGGTCTCTCTCTCTCTCTCATACATACACACACACACACACACACACACACACACACTTGTTTTTAAGCTTTAGAATTTATATGATTTGGTAGCAAGGTTTACCTCACACCAAATACATGTATGTGTAAAACCTAAACACAGAATAGTTTTCTATGGCTGCCTAGGGACTATGGGAAAGCCCAGTCAAGTTGATCACTCATGACAGCCGTTGATTCTTCCTTATTCAGCCTGATTGGTAAAACAAGGGGAAACCTCTCCTGAACTGAACAGAACACGAGCAGCAGACCAGATGGCATACAAGTTGGAGGAAGGCTGGCTCCAGTGAGGTAGTACAAGGTACTTCCTAGTTCCGCCTCTGGTTTTTCTATAAGAAACTGCCCCCTACGGGACCATGATATTGCTCAAAGTCTGGACCACTGGATAGCGACAAGTAGTGAGAAAGATAGTCCTTGTTTGCACAAAACTCTGCATGTACATCAGAATTCTGCACGCAAACAAGGGCTGCTGGATGAAGTTAGTATTAAAAAAAACAAGCATACCTATTTTCATCTGACAAACACTGGAAAGTGGGCTTTATTAATTTCTGACCCCTTTTTGAGGTATTGCTTAAAACAGACAACAAAAGAATTTAAAAAAATCTCCCACACTACAGTCCCAATCTGGATCAGGGCCCCTTTACCTACACTGGAGGACAGAAAAAATATGTAGTTGCAAGACACTGATTTAAAGTAATGTGTGTTCTGGCTGTGTGGCTCTAAAATTTTCAATTGTGCAGATCTTTACAAATGCATCGTTTCTTCTAGATAAAACACATTCTTCCTTGTCTCATGTAAGGCATTTTCACAGTTTCAGATTTATTCTATTCCAAATCATGTCATACTTGAAGAGATATTTTGGAGAAGCACAATTTGAAGTCAGCAAAACATAAGAAGTACCATTGATACAATGCCGTTCACTGTCTGGATGAGAGGAAAGTTTATTATAGCAAGTTCACTTTATAAGACAGCAGTAAGTGTGAGCTATATCCACTTTCTCTCCCTCATGTTTCTCATACTGCTGAATCATTTCTGCTGTTTTGTTTCATGAAGGAATTAGACCAAATTAACGCCGCTAACACACTTTGTTTATAACATAATAGACCAGGCCCATTTCCTCACTGTAGTGCTTTGACTGACAAGGTCTGCAGCCACAAAACAGAAAGGGTGCAGGAATTGGCCCAGTTTAAGCATAACAGGAAAGCATAGTTTTCCTTTATATTACAACCCTGCACAAGCCTCAGGCTCATGTGCTTCTCCTTTCTCTTCTTCATGCATGTACACGGGAAGATCTAAAGTTTCTGCTTTCAGTTTTGAATTAATCACAGTCCCCTGAGATGCTCAAACTCTGGGAACTCTGTTTTGTTTGGTCTAAACTATGGTTAGTTAAAATAAATCAGGATCAAGCTATGGTTTGGTATCCTGTGTTTGTAAACTAATCGCAATCAGAATAAACCACGGTTATCAGAGTTTGGCCATCATGGGGAAATGTGGTTAACTGTAAAGTGGAAGTGGAAGCTTTCAGTCTCATTCTCAACTGTATGAAGGGGAGTGCAAGAGTCTGAGGCTCGTACATGGCCATTCTAGTAGCTGTTGCTTCTCGGTTCAAAATATTTTTTTTTCTTAAATAAATGAAATTAGTCACTGCCAAGCTCTAGAATTTGTCCAACTCATCTCAAAATATTGCAGCTACATAATCTAGTACAAAATCATGTGGGGATGCTAGTTTACAACCTAAATAAAGTAAACAATAAGGATGCTGGAAAAATACCGATGGCCAAATGAAAGTCTTAATTATTAGTCGCATTATCAATTACAAAATGTTAAATTATGCGTATGGATAAAAAGAGGCTGTAAAGGAGAGGGAGGGAGGAAGGGATTTTAAAAGAACAAGCCTGGAAAAGCTCATCATACCGCATCACCCAAACTTTCTACATCATATTTATTGTTATAGAACCATAGGTTGCTTTTGACAGTCAATAGTAGCAACAGAGTACGACAAAGATTGTGATTCCCCGTACCCCCTTTTATCATTCTCTTTGTCAGTCTGATCAGTCCTCAATGGTAAATGTGCTTCTCTATTGTGCACAGCCAGCGGCTTGCAATTTTGCTCACTATGTTTCATGAGACAGTTGTCTGTGGCTGTTTGGAACATATTTACCTCTTTGGGGATTTATGTACTAGCTGCAATGCCAACCTTCATAGTACTAGAGATTTCCTTCTAACTAAAAAGGATAATTGGTGGTTGGTAATTATTGGTCAAAAATTATCAGACTGAAAAAAATTAAGCCTTCATAAAATAGTTCTTGGCAATATCATCACTTTACATTATCTGATGCCTAACAGCGCTTTAATCAGAGCACTTACAAATTCACACTTCAGCTGTTGGTTCTCATAATTTCAGACAGAAAGGATCCTTTTGCCGATTTAAAAAAAGCAGTAGTCAGATTCTTATCCATTTCATCTATGACTGTGTTGAGGGGAAAGGGTGTAAAAGGTAATTAGATGGGGCATAAGCAGGGTTAAAACGTACTGAGCTATCTACCTATTTTCAATCAAACATCTCTTCAAATTAAGCACTTCTGCCTCTGCCCAAAGCTTCACTTAGACAAAGCATTTTTAAAACAGAAAAAAATATTCTGCACAAAGAAACAATTAACACTAGCTTGTAACTACAAGCAATGTTGCCCTATTTAGGTTTTCAATACCTGACACTTGAGGGAAGGAGCAGGAATGCACCCCTGTCACCTCATCCCATCTAGGGTGGCCATGCCATCTACTTTACAGAGGACAGTCCTGTATTTAAAAGGCTGTCAGAGGATAGACCTCCATTTCGAAATCTGATCACATAAGGGCATAACGCCTCAATAGGACTATGAACGGACAAATCAGGATATGGTAAAATTAGTATGGAACAGCAGCGCTGATACTCCTGCCCTTTTAATTTAAATAACTATATCTAAGCAGCATTACAAGATTTCACCTTGATATGATGCATGGTGTAAAGCCCATTCATTGCTGCATATCTATTTCTATACCAGAATAACTTGGAATCATAGTCTTTACATTCCCCACCACCACCATTACAGCATTGTTAGCATATTTAGCAGGACATGTACATCTTAGCATATCTACAGATGATAAGTTATAGAAGACTAGAATTTACACTGATATGGGCAACATGGAATAAATACTGTGAAGGACAAGGGTGCAAACCTGTGCCTTTAACTTTGCTGTTGCTATAAGGTTGTAAGATCTGCCCCTAGGTAGGATCTATGGTCTATTGTTCAAACTGGCTGGGCCAGGCTTTGGTGGCTGTCAGCCAAGGTCATCCCTGCCTCGAGCCAGTCCAACTCCCACCGGCACCTGGAGATTATCAGAGCGGTGGACAAACTAACGGGATTCAGCTCTGGGAAAAAGAGGTGGCTTGGCCCCTATGGGAGGGGGGTGGGCTATAGCCCGGGAAGGGCACTGGTTGGTCTACCTAAGTCATGGGACAGGGGGTCCCAAAAGGAGATAAAAAGCTCTATGAAGAAGATCCTCCATCTTCATTGGAGGTGTGTGTGTGTATGTCAAGTGGGAAGGTCAGGTCTGTGGCAACCACAGAGGTAGCCTGGAGTTTGAAAGGTTTTTCATGTTTTAACGTGTGTGGGTGTTCTGGAGAAGGCCAGCCGGTCTTCGGCTGGGTGTGGGGACGTATGAATGCTTCTTGGGGTAATGGCTAAGTGTTAGAGCTTTCCCTCACCTTCTTTCCTCACTCCCCCTTTTCCACATTCCCCTTCCTCCTCCCCTTATTCTCCCCTTCCCCATTTTAAAAGGGGCTGTTTTACCAACCAAGGTCTTACGTGGTAATTTGAGTGATTGCAATAAAATTGCTTTGGTCCCTAAATGTGTGTCTTTGTCTTATTCCCTTGAATATCTGGCTCGTCCCGGTTGTGGACAAGGCAGGGAGGTGGGTTACTTGGGAGTTTAGGACGTTTGGTCCAGGAGCCTACCTTGCAGGGTTGTCAGGTGGACCCTGACTTCCTTTACAAATACCATGGTGTAATTGAAGTTGTTCATAATAGAACTCTAGTGGTTTTTGTTTTCTATTAGATGGCAGAATCTTCCTAGATTGAATGGCATTTCAATTCTGTAAATATGCCAGGGTGGTGAACATCTGGCCCTGCAGATGTTAGATTGCAACTTCCGTTGTCCCTAGCCAGAACATCCAATGGTGAGCAATTTTGGGAGTTTCAGTCCAACAACATCTGGAGGGCCACACAACCCCCATCCTGCTACAAGCCAGATAAAGCTATGAAAGACTGCCAATAGTCTCACTACCATCTTTCTTTGGAAGAGGAACACCCTTTGGCCAACACAATAATATTGCCTATCTTATTTGAAAAAATAATGCAGTTCACAGTACAATTAAAATAATGTACTTGAAGTGATTAATCAGCAGATTGTAAGCCTATGCGGCAGGGTCTTGCTATTTACTGTTTTACTCTGTACAGCACCGTGTACATTGATGGTGCTATATAAATAAATAATAATAATAATACATTGACTTTACATTAAAATCCAATTCTGCAATTTAGGCCTTAGCTAGACCTACCTTTTATCACACGACGGAGGAGGTAAGATCTCGTGTTGTGTTGAACGCGAGATCCCTCCTCCGTTTACACGTGAGGCACAACGACCTCAGGAGGAGAGGTGTCACGCCTGGCATTTTTTAAAAGCATCAGGAGCGCACGAGCTCAAATTCGCAATGAGCTTCCAATGCGTTATCTTAGCAAACGTTAAATTAACTCTTTACAGAAGGAGAGTATTAAAGTCTTCATAATGCATGTGGTAGGGAGGGGGTGCCGAGGCTCAGAAATAATGTATTACTTAAGGGCTACCCACTGAATTCATGACTGAGATGAGCTTTGAACTGTAGGCCTCCAGGTCATAGCTCATAATATCTTGTTTTTGTTTTGGCTCCTTGATACATTGGTAATATTAAGGCTCTGAATTGCTAAGGGCATGAACAATTCTTTTCTGAAATAACAAAATTCCAGACCCTTTCCTGAATGAATTCTATAGCAATAGTTTGCTACTTTGGCTATTTCCTTCCCACATGTTGGAAATTAACATTTCTCCCCATCCTATCCTAGTTCCAATTCTTCCATTCTTCTTTGCCACTACTATCTTCTTCACTTTTATACATATTTTTATGCTTATACCCTACCATTCCAAAACAAGAGTCCTCAAGGCAGCCTTGATGTTATACATTACTTCTTTTGGAATGAGAACTTTCCTTTGTCAGTTCCATAGGTGGCAACCCTCCCTTTTGTGGAAGTGTAGGCAGTATAGGAGCTGCACACCCACAGGAAAGCAGAACTTTCACATGTGCTTGTGGGCATCTCGCTTTGATGATGCCATCTTCATTTAAGGTAATGCCAAAACGCCATAAAATCAAAGAGGGTACCCTATTTCAAGCAGGAAGCTAAGTGAATAAGAATTAAAGCATGAACGAAAAAGAAAGGAACACCTACAGAAAGGAAAAGTAACACAAAGAGAAACTTCCCTCATGTGCGAATAGACTTGTTCTTCTGTGGCACTAACCTATATATTACGCCAGTGCACAGATCCGAAGGTGTGCTATATTTTCCATTTGGATAGTGCTATTATGACAATTCTCAGTCCTGACAAACTCTCTGCACCTCTTTGAACCAACAGCACACAGGTGACAATTACTTTACCTTGACAATTTGAAATGGTCATGTAGCTGAGGCTTGTTAAGGATACATGGCGCCAATTTGGATCGGGACCACTATCCTCCAGGAGGAAAGACTTAAATCTTCCCCCTACCAGGGCCGGCCCTCCCAGTGGCAGTGGGCTTTGTGGGTCATCCGCAAAGCCCACTGCCACTGCCCTACCATCTCCAGTGGATGTTCCGGAGTGCCCCGCCAGCTGCTGTCCTGCTCTTCCACTGGCCTCAATGACGGAGTGGTCAATGAGGCTCTCTGGAGCAGCCACCCTTCCCCTGTTTCTCTCCCTACACTCATCTGCCTTACTTTTGCCACTACAGTGTCAGCTCTACGGAGAGGCACGTGGCTGGAAGAAGCAGCCATGAGGATCTTGTGATTTCCGGGTGAGCTCTCATGACAGTGCTGCAGCCACTTCTTCTAGGGCTGATGCGGCGGCAGCAAACATAAAGAGAAGGGGTGGACAATGGGGGAAGAGTTCAATGCAGCAGGAAGGGGCGCAATGCAGCTGTCACAGCACATGATCTCTCCAGCCTCAGGCAGAGAGAGAGAGCGCTTGAGTTGGGGCTGCTACCCATTCCTCCCCTAAAATACTTGCCACCCACTTAGGGGGTAAAAAAAAAGTTGGGGATTTTTTTTGGGGGGGGGAACAGTGGGAGAGAATTTTAACCCTCCCCCTCCTGCAGTATAGTGAACTGAATCGGGGCCATACCTGCTTAGAGTAAAAAGAAAAGACTCATACATATAGTTTGGCTCTGAGATTCAATGACAGAGTTTCGATGTTGGAAACCCAGGTTAAAAACCCTGCTCAGCTAGAAATCCCACTTGGGCAAAGCACTTTCAGCATCAGTTACCGCAACAAAGTTGTCGTCAGGGTAAGCCACTGAGGAAGGAGGAGAGGATACAAATCACAGAGCTAACGAAGTAGGTGGCGAGAACAAACAGCTGACCCTAGAACGCTAGAAACTCGAATCTCCAGACTACAGTGGCAGCTCATTCAATAATCAGGAAAGCTGCTTTTACCAGATTTTTTTTCCCTTTTTCTTTTTTGGCGTTTATTAACATAAATTTTATTACCACAACTGTGTGCTAATATGGCATCTACAGACCTCCTGCACCAGAAACGGGATACAGTTGTCCCTTGCATTTTCAAATACCTATAGAAGCATGTGTTATACATACTAATTCACACAAATTCCTCTTTCTTAGTAATAAAATTCACATTTGGGCATAAGCCTGTTGACAGCAGTCTTTTATTCTGGTGCGATCTTGGTAATGGCCTGTAAATTCTAAATAAAGCAGAAAAGACCGAAAAAAGGGGACTGGCAGATGGGAGGCAATCATGGCAGAAAGAAAAAGGAAAGAAAAAGAAAGAAATAGTGTCATGTGGAAATGAGTACTACCATGTAAAAATACAAAAATGCCATTTCCCTGTATTACAAAACTTAATTCAGGTTTCTATACACTCTCAGCAACACAATTATTTCAGGTTGTTAATTCTTACAGTCAAGGCAATCTGACGTTTTAATCAGGGATGCATCTCGTATACTGAAATCAGGCATTGCTTTCAGTAAATGCATATTATTAAAGTTTGACTTGCAAGGCATTGTCTTTGTGTGATGGCATTTTTTCCTTCTTCTGGCAAGATTTTATAGTAGGCACAAATAAATCTGTGTCACTATGGTTATGGTATGAAGCAGCAGCATGCATGACAACCAGCAGGGAAAAACACCTCTTTCCTATTTCATCTCATCCAACTTTTAAGAAAGTAAGGCATGTCGGGCCACTTACAACGTTGACATTTTTGCTTTCACAAGTTTCTCTTGTGATGAAAATCCTTACTGCTGTAAAGACTTTTATCTGTATCTACTCGCAAATCAGATCTAGGTATACTAAGAATGGCAGAAGTGCTTCAGCATACCCACTTCTTGCACATAATACACATACTTCCTTCTAAAGTTACAATGGGAGTGACTCCCAAGAAAAAAGATTTGTAACATTAGAAGTGACTTCCAATGTTCTCACCATTTTTATAAAGAAAATAAAAACCCTCAATACTTATTTACCCCTTTTGAAGTCAGATTCCAATCTGGCTTGATCAGGTTTTACCTGCTCAGAACGAAACTTCATTGTATTCTACCAAGTGATCAGAGCCAGGAGGAAAGTGGGTGGCAAGTAAACATACCCTATGAGACTGCCTGGCAATCCAGAATAATCCCTTACCCACATAAATGTCAAATGTTCTGTTTTTGCCGCTTGCTGAATAGCTCATTAAAAATATCCAAACGCTGAATTGAGATCCGTCTAAAGTGGGAAGTTAAATGTGTGTGTTTATTCTGTATTTATGGGAAGATGCCAACAGCCAAGTTGATCATATTATACCAGTGCTTTATTACTTGCTGTTCGAAGGGCTATTCTTAACCTTAAAACCCCATAATGGCTTGAGACCAAGATACCTGAGAGAACACCTCCTCTCATATTTACCTACCTGGACCTTGAGATGTTCTTCAGAGGCCCTGCTCTGGATGCCCCCATCAAGTAATTACCAAGGACAGGGCCTACTTGGCGGTGGCACTCAGTTCTGGAATGTCCTCCTCAGAGAGGCTTTCCTGGTGCCATTTTTGTGGTCATTTTCATGCCGGTTTAAGACCTTTTGACTCTCCCAGGCCTTTGTTATTTTCTCCACTAAAATTGCTGCTTTGAATCACTGTTTATGTGCTGTATATTTCTAGTTGTCTACTTTTATTCTGCTTTTTACTATACACTTTTATCCTGCAAACTGTTATTTTATAACATTGTATTTTACCATTTTAATTGTGAGCAGCCGAAGCAACAATGCTTTGTAAAATAGATAGATAGACAGATATTTTCAAATATAAATTACTGCCATTATCATCGTATGGAGTAGTTCCAAGTGGTGTTTTCTGCAAACCTATGCACATTATCCTGGGATACAGTCTGGCTGAATACAGTTGGGAATTATTTCTGAACAAAGAGGCATAGGATTGTACAGTGCACGTAACCTATCCTCAGACCCTATACATAAGAGCAACGGTGGACACAATAACTCCACCACTACAGTTTCAATGCTATTTCTTTCATGTTTACAGCAATTTGTGATTATGTGTCTAAGGCACAATGCCATAAAACAATGTTTCTCAATCTTTTTGAGATACATTGATTCTACGTTATGCCCACACACCCAATCCAATATTAACCATGTGTCCCAAAGCTGAGCATGCAAAGATCCTTGTCTGTAGTTGTATGCATACAGGCTGCAGCTGCATGCAAAATTCTATGGTTTGGGATTCTAATCTAACACTAACATTAGAAGAATATAAAATAATATCTCTGACACTTCCCAAAGCCATACACAGGAAAATATTCAAACACAGTCGAAGTAGATTAGAACGGGATCATGCTCTCAATCCAAAGGTGATCAATGTGGCTCTTCTGCTACCTGTCTATGGCTTGGTTGTGGGTAGGAGGAAGCCTCCATTTGCCTCAGCATCCTGTTATTTTCAATCATCTTTGCTCATGTGCTCTCCAGGTTTCTTGGTTCCACAGCTTGAGAACCACTGCCATAAGATATGGAGGGAGGTTGCTCAAAGATTGGGAAGGGAGCTCCTAGATATTCTTTCTGAAGACAATGATGCTGTCATGTCAGATAAACGTTAGCACAAGAAAGACTTCAGAATACTGCCGGAAGGAGCTATAGAAAGTACTGAACTATAAAGAGAGTCAACTGAGGATGACCCACTACTGGTGCAACATCTGGCTGACCCAGTTCTACTACAACTTTAATCCTTTCTTCTCCTCCATGCTTTTTGTCCTCTGCTTCTCAAATCTGGAGCTGTGCATTCAAATTTGAGCCAATCTGGGACTGCAGCTATCCACAATTTATTTCCCGTTAGCCTCCTTGTCTGTAGAAGTCTCTTTCCACGTAAGGCTCAGAGATCTTCAGTTGCTTGTGAAGATTTCCTGAAGATCTGTGCCTCCCATTCATGTGGGATTCTGGAAAGAGATACCCTCTTCAGATGGGACCAAAGAGGGCTGTCTCAGGCCTGATTTGACCATGCAACATGAAAAGGGTGCACAGCACTGCAAAACCTTATCTAGCAACATTGATACAATGATAGAGCAGCTGTGATCCCTGCCACTCCGCTGCTGTAAGCGGTCTGGCCCTGCCATTAGGGAAGATAAAGTGGGCCATCTTAGGCTGCTGATCTTGGGGCACCATTGAAGGACAGCAAACTGCTAAGTTAATTAGTTTATTATTATACTTTGTTATCACTATGGGAAGGCGTAATTTATTTATTTATTTATTTACAATATTTATATACTGCTCCCCATTCAAAATTTTGGAGCGGTGTACAAGATAAAATTAAAACAGAATAAAACACCTTAAAATAGATTTTTAAAAGAAGCAAAATGGAAAGTGAACCGTGAACCGTGGCTGGCTATTAAGGAAAGGCTTCCTGGAACAATGACATTTTCAGGAGGCACCGAAAGGAATACAAAGTTGGTGCCTGCCTGACCTCCAGAGGCAGGGAATTCCATAGGAGGGGGGCTACCACGCTGAAGGCTCTTCCCCTGGTGGACTCCTATCGGACGGTAGGTCTATGTGGAACCACCAGGAGCATGTTGATAGGGGAGAAGGCACTCTCTCAGGTATCCTGATCCCAAGTTGTTTAGGGCTTTGTACACTAGTACAAGAATCTTAAACCTGTAATTTGAACAAATTGCTCAGGTCATCTCTAGTCAGCTCATCTTGCTAATGCAATACCTTAGTTCTCAAAGCTAAGATAATACAAACTTGCGATTTATTCTTAATTCTACTAAGTGATAATAAAAACACCAGAGTATTCATTCAAAAATACAATTCACCTTATAAGAATAATTTAACTTGACAGGATGATCCTAACCATGCTTACTCCGAAACAAATCCTATTGGCTTTAATGGCATTTACTCCCTCTTAAAAGTGCAAGCCACCAGCTCGCTGGGAAATGCTGGGAGTTGTAGGGCTTTTTCTGTCTAAACATGCATAGGATTGAGGCCTAAGTGTCTTTAGGATTTCAGGCTGAGTTTCTTAAAATTCAAAATAAGTTAGTTGTAAAGGAAGTGTATAAAATTAGTTGGCAAACTTTAATAAGTCCAACAAAACTACAGGAAAACAAATGTAAAAAACAGTTTGTAACACCAATCTGGAGTGTTGTAAAGTGATACTTGTAGAATAGATTGAAGGAAATATTTCATTTTTATGAATGGACATGCAGCTATAAATTAGTATACTAAAATGAATATTTTGCAAAAAGTTTCTTTTTTTTAAAAAATGTAAACGAACAGGATGAAAGGAATACAAACAATGATTTCAATGCATGATCTTTGCTAACAGAATTTCTTAAAATAGGCAGTAACAAAAGGCAATATTGTTTTATTAGCAGGCAAAAGATGTGCTTGATAAATTTAATTGGCTTGCAGAATCCTTAGTGTTATTACTAAGTGGTAACCAAATTACAAATAGTACAAATAACCCAAGGGGAATAAACAAATAATGGCAAAATATGACAATTCAAAGAAAATGCTTAGTGTTTTTTATATTTTCTAACTTCAGCTGCCTCATATAAATATTATAAATGTAAATTATTGTTAAAGATGGTGACTGCAGATTTTAAATGTTTATAATAACAGACCCTGTGCATTGTCTCAATTAAATATATTATTTTATTTTGCAGTGAGCCATTCTTGATTGTTGTCTGGCTTTTTAAACACTACGTATATCCCTGTTTTATGGCCATTTGGATTATTTACGTTTTTGGGTGGCAAAACTTGCCAATTCTGATGTTAGTACCAAGGTGTTTGAGCAGCACTCAGTAGTGTCATTATTATAATAACTTCTGAAATTAAAACCTGTCTAAAACTCTGTGGAAAGCTAACAACCAGTTCATTAACCATTCCTGTTACTTTGTTTTCAATAATGCAAAAATGATTAGAAGTTTAATTTGTTAATCACCTGTGTTTTGACTGGCAGTAGTATATGATTCTCTGCAGAAGTCTAAACTAGCCCTTGCAGAAAATAAAACATGCTAATGTTTTATTAGGCCTAATAATAAAAAATCAAAAAAAAATCCATCACACCTGGGTAAATCATTGACGGATGCACAATTAATTTCTCCTTAACTCTGTTTAATTTTACAGGCAATGATGAATACAACTAGGAAAACAGTCTGTCTATCATCAACAAGATTTAATACTTCACTCACCAATCATGTGGTTTGCAACATGAACCTGGATATCCCACTCGTTGTAGAAAACCATCTGGCACTTGATGCACTGATAGGTCTTCTTCTGGAGGAAACAATGGTAGAAAGTTTTAATTAAGCAAGTGGTACAAACAACTTCACGCTCAGTATGCTTATGTGAAAAAAATGGCAAGCTAAAAAAAGCCAGACATTTTAAATGTGTTAATATTAGAACAGAATCACACACTATTTATGTCTCTCTCCGGTTCCTCCTGCACTGAAATACATTACCACCCACTTGCATAAGCTGAGTTTACACACCATGCTAACAAATGGTGGGTGGCAAGCTATGCTGGATAGGTGGTTATACAAACAACCTATCATACTCCCATCAGACAATAAAGCAAACAAGCTACACAAAATAGTTTCTTTCACACATCCCTTGCCCCTCCTCCTCCTGTAGTTCTCCCACCCAGGTGGGCAAGTACTTTTGTGGCAGGAATAAAGTTTGTTTTAGAGGAGCAGAGTGGGGGAAGCACTTTTGGTCATTCTTCCCGAGCAGCTCTGTAGGCAATCTTCGTAACCCACACTGTACGACAGACAACACGCTAACCCACCATAGGTAAAATAACTTACTGCAAACCATGGGTTCTCAGGGTGGCTTATTTGGGGAAAATAGCCAACCCTGGGAGGAGAGGGAAACATCCCATAGACAACAGCTAACCCATCATAGGTTGTTCTGAAAAATAAACCATCACGCATTAGCGTGTTGTGTGAACCCAGTCATAGGCTATATCAAGTCTGGGTTTGCTAATTTGATGATGCTGGGTCCATACAGACAAGAGCCATTATGTGGTTGCTGGTTAAACTGCTAGTAGGCGGTATGTAGCTTCTTTTTTATGGTATACATTTCAGCTGGTACATTTCATCTGAGGCTCTATGTATCATTTCTCCCAAGGTAGTGGTGGGGGCATGCATATGCTTGGGATACAGGGATAGCAGCGGGTGGCAATCCTTTGAGTATGCAGAATCCTTTCAATGTGTGCAACTAAATGGCCTGTTGTTCATCAAACAGAAGAAGCTGCCTTACTATTGGTCCATCTAGTTCAGTATTGTTTACACTGACTAATATGCGGCTCTCTGAGGTTTCAGACAGGGTCTTTCCCAGCTGGGGATAGAACCTGGGAGTTTCTTCATGCAAAACATGTTTTCTACCACTGTGCAACAATCCTAATTTAACTTCAGTCATCTGCCCAAGTGGCAAAACGTCACTGGAAAAACATCTATGGCAACTTTAACAGAACATTATCTTGGTCTTGAAATCTTCACAGGAATAATTTCATATACCTGATTAACAACTGTGTTAAATTGTTAATTCTAAGGCACAATCCAATGCATATTTAGACAGAAAGAAGTCCAGCAATGCTGGCTGGGGAATGCTGGTAGTTGTAGGACCTCTTTCTGCCTAACCATGCATATGACTGACCTTAATGTTTAATGAATGGAAACCTCCCTCCTGATTTAAACAGATTTCGATTAAGGCTATCATAAAATAGTTACATAGTTGTGAACAATATCTCCAGGAATTGTTGTTCAACGTTCATTACTCTAAAACATTTCTAGGACAGCAACTCTATAATGTTATGCTTGCACTATTATCTTGATACCAACTTAAAACAGCAGCACAAAGTTCACATACTTCACTCATTAGAAATATAGAAATGCAAGCATAAACTATGTTTTGTACAGTACAAATTTCCAGTGGTTTCCAATGATCTTACAGAGAGATTAAAGAGAAAGAGTTAGAAATCTGCCTCTTTATCTTGACCTGGAGTTTTTATATCCCTAATAGCAAATTTCTTGTATTTTAAACATGCCATCTTTAGCGAAAGTTAAAGTTACATAAAACTTATTTTAAATATTCATTGTTCTTTGATTAATACATAGTCGTTCAAGTCTCAATTACATAGCAACAAACCATGATTTTACATTACTTCCTAATCTTAAGAATGACTGGTAAATGTCAACATTCAAAGACTGTGTGGCACTTACAGTGCTAACTTAGGCACATCACTGGGAAATAAGACCTATGGAGTTTAAAGTACTTACTTCCAGATGAATGTGTATAGGATTGCTGTCTGTAACCCTATATACAATTCCCATTGAACTCCATGGGGCTTACTTCCCAATAGAGATGTACAAGACAGGCACTGTTACTACACTTGTCCAGCTCAAAGAATGTTATGCCTAAAACGTGCAATACTTGAGTAATTTATGCCTAAAACGTGCAATACTTGAGTAATTTATAGTACTCCTATAATAATCCTAGAGGGAAATGTCAGAAAATTACATTTACTAGTAAATTTCAACGCTAGCTTCATACCTTCATTAAAGATTTCATCCTCATTTCCATCATTTACAAGTAAAGGATATTTATAAGCCCCATGACACAAACATTACAGACATTTCCTGCTGGGTCTCCTAAAATCTTAAGAATTACTAGTAAATGTCAAGATTCACCAACTTGCATGTATACACTATTAAGTTTATTGCAAAGCCTTTCTATTGCATACTTGCAAGTTTATGGTAACTGTTACTGTTATGGAGTTTATGAGAACTACATAACATCAGTGTATGGAGAGAGTAGTCTCTGAAGAAGACCCAGGTCAAATTTAGGCTGCCCTTTGTTGAGGATAGACATTAAGGGTGCAATCCTGTACCTGCTCACCTGGGAGTAAACCCCATTAAAGTAGTACTTACTTCTGAATAGTCATGCATAGGATTGCACTGTAGGTCTTTTTGTGCCTCCTTTCTGTTCCTCTGTAACAAAACCCTCTGTAATAGGGCTTTTAACACAAAGTTACATTCTGTCTCAAACCCAGAGGAAGGTTTTTGAAATACCAACTAGAGATGAGCTAAAGTTTTAGCACTGTTTCTGCAGACTAATTTCTACAAATGTTTACATTTATAAAAATGGAGCAATTAACATTCCTAATGGCTCATATCAATTTGCATTGAATATCATTTCAATACAAACAATTTCAGATTTCTTGTTAAGGGCTTCTCCTTCAATCCAAGAAAGTATAATTGTGACTAATCTTCACAAAACCGGATGTGGTTCTCCTTTCCTTCCAGTCTGTCCATCAAACAAGACTAGGAGCACCACAGTCTGAAGGTGATGCTTTTGAATGCCAGGTCAGTAGTCCAGATCCTGGATAAAGGAGCTGGCCTGGCATGCATTACAGGCTCCTGGTTGGAAGAAGTGGACAAATTTGTTGCATCTCTGTGCCAGGTTTCTCCTTTAAAGCACCAGCCAAAGCTGGGAGATGGGGCAGTGAGGAGGCTGAGTTGCTGTGATATACTGTGATTCATTCCCTCTGGCCCAGAGCCCTGTTCAGCAATTATGAGTTTTGACTGTTTGTTCTTTAGATTAGGTGACTGGGAAGAAATAGGATTCTGTTGGTGTACCAGCTTCCTTACAGTCTCTATTCCTGAGCTAGCCAGTGTGATCTTGGCCATGGTTTGGAGTCTCCCAGACAGATGGTACCAAGCAACTTTAACATCAATACAGAGGCCAACTTGTTGGGAATGATTCCAGACTTAAGAACGTAAGAAGAGCCATGCTGGATCAGACAAAGGGTCCATCTAGTCCAGCACTCTGTTCATGTAGTGGCCAACCAGCTGTGGACTAGGAACCCACAACAGGACATGGGTGCAACAGCACTCTTCTGCACACGTTCCCCAATAACTTTGTGTACATAGGCTTACTTCTTGTAGACTTCATGGCCTCCATGCTCTGCCCTTGTTTGTTGTTCTGTACAGAAAGAGGATGATCTAGGTATGGAGGGATAGTATGTGGTCTGTTTGTCATGAACAGATCACTATGTAGTGTTGTTTTGATTTACAGGACCCCCTCAGCTTTGTAGGGGTGGTGGACCTAGTAAAAAGGTCCAGCCCTGGGGCAAAAAGAATTTGAATGGTTTCCAGACTACCCGGGGGGGGGGGGTCCCTGCTGCCTAGCTGGTGATTATGTCAAAGCTCTGCTCAATCTGTATGATAAAGAAATAACTCAGCTGGTTGGCACAATTGCTCCTGAGCATCCTCTCCATGCTGAGAACAAGATCCTTGATACTGTGTTATCAATTACTTGTGCACTTGATCCTTGCTTTTCTTGGTTGATTTAAGGGAGCTGAGGAGGGCTTGGTTGGCTGGTTGAGGAGAGTGTTGAATGCCTCATTAGATGAGGGAGTTGTTCCGTTCAGTTTTAATATAAATGTAGTAGAGCTTTTGTTGAAATAGCCCTCTCTAGATCCCATGTGTTGGTTAATTTCTGTCAAGTCTCAAATTTGCCATTTTGGGGCATGTGCTCAAGCATGTAGTATCAACTCAGCTCCAGGGATGCTGGGATGAAACTGATTATCTAAGTCAGCCATCCCCAACTTGGTTTTGGACTGCAACTCTCACTGGATGTTGGGAGTGGTTTTGGACTGTAACATGGCCAATGGTCAGAGATGATGGAAGTGATAGTCCAAAATATCTGGAGGACACTAGATTGGGAAAGGCTGATTTAACGCATCTCAAATCAGCTTCAGGTTTGGTTTTGGGGCTGAAACAACTTTGGTTATCTTGATACACGATTTACATTGGGACATGGAGGAGTATGTCCTTCCTGGTTCTGCTGGACCTCTCAGTGGTATTTGATGCAATCGACCATGGTAGCATCCAGATGGACCAGAAAGCCCTTTGTATCTTTTTGGATTTCCTAATGGAGTCTGGGGATGGGCTTGGAGGAATTGTTGTGGTAGTTCTAGACATTCGTTGGGGTCAGTTTCAGATGGCAACATTCGGGAACTTCCATTTCATGCCTTGGCCATTGGTGTATACTAGCATACCTCAGGGATTGATTCTATCCCTATTGTGAGGATCTGCTGCTGCAGCTCACTGCCTCCACCCAGGATGACCAGATGGCAGCAGTAGTCAGTGAGATCAGCTCAATCAGGGTGACAGCCCAGACTGATAAACCAGCTGTCTGTCACTCCTCCACAGTCTGTTCAGACTTAGTAAGTTATAGCTAGGAATGGATAAAGACGGCTGGGAGCGGCAAGTGGATGCTGAAGGTACAGATAAAAGAAAGAGAGAGAGACAGCCAGAGAGGTTGCGGCTCAGGGTACTGAAAGAAGGAGGTGAAAAAAGCAGCCAGGGGGAGAAATGGAAAAAGACACAAGATGAAGCAACAGGAGAACATGGAAGAAACAGCAAAGGGAAAAGAGAGCAAGTAGAGGAAAGAGAGCCTGGAGGAATGCCAAGGAAGGGAGGAGGGAAGAGATTCACTTATCTGGATGGCAAGACCTCTCCCCAACACTTGGCAGGTTGGGCAAAGTTAGATCAGGGCTTTATGGGGACAAACAGCGCCTTTGTGGTAGAAAAGCAAGCAATTCTAACAGAATGGCCCTGCTGGGCCTGCTGGGAGAGCCCTGACCCTAAGTCCCCAAGCCTGTACAGCCAAGGGAAGAGGCGAGGACTGCAACAGAAGAAAGCCCCTTTAAGAGAAGAAACACCTGGGTGATCTCCAGAAGAAGGAGTTAATTGCCTTCAGTTTGAGTCAAGGGGACGAACCCCTCTCAGGCTGTCTTTTGCAGTTGGTGAAGGTATTTTTAGGTTTTGCCTTCCTTCCTAAGTACCAGATGTTTTATTTAAAGGTTGTGTTTTCTCTACAGTTTTTACTGAATGTATCGTTTTATATGATATTGTGACTTTAAATTGTTATCAGCCACCTTGAGTAGGGTATAGGTACTAGAAGAGTGGGATAGAAATCTCAGAAATAAATAAATATCATTCAAACCAACTGAACATGCAAGCCATGGCTAATTTCTCATTGCTCTCGGTAGTACTTACTGATAGCTGAACTAGTTCCTTTGAATAAATAGCAATGGCTGGGCAGCAAATCTAGCTTCAATTTAATTTATGGCCAAAATGGACCAACTTTTTTACTCTTTCAAGGTGATGTGAAAGACATGTTAAAATTTCAGGTATGTGATGCTCCAAAGATGCCATTTTAGGTAGGAAAATGTGAGAGTCCTCTACTAGCATTGCATCTACAAGAGACTTTTAAATAATAGCCATCAAGGCTTAAGATTTATTATGCCAGGCGCCTTAAAAGATGTTTTTGATGCTGACATGCAGGCCAACATTCAATGCATAAATAACTATCAGTCTCCTTTTTTAAAAACATTATTTCCCTTTAGAACTAGTTAGAAAATATTTCTTGCTCCCAGATGACCAGCATTATATATGGTTTATTAGCATACCCCTAGCATTATTCCTGATATGTGACTTTACTGAAAAACAAAGAAACGTAAACTTAATGGCTGGTCTTTTCTCTCGTTAGAACTGTAAAACATAATGCATGTCGAGAATTGTCAACAAAAATTATGACGGATGAATACAATGACACAACATACAAGAATTGCTTCCCCCTTTATTTGAAGCTCAATGATAAAGAGGGGGAAATCACTTGGTAAAAACAAAAAACAAAGGGAAAAATACCTTAGCACTTACTAGCCTCTTCAGAGTGATCTGACACATTTGCAGATCAACACAGGCATCTCCTTTTATCATAAAACAAGAGACTGCTTTTGTCATTGCTGCTAGATCAAACATTGGTTCTTTTTAGACTCCAAAGAACTTCTAAAATGTTACTATCAACCTGCATTAAATCAGCAATATACTTAACTAGACTTGTGCCAATGAACCTAGATTTTAAAATGATCAAAAACGCTGTCAGATTCACACCCTGCTGAAACCAACACGGCATCCTTATTTCCATCATTTTCTTTCTTTTAACAAACAGCAAAGGATGAACTTTTCCTGAAATCAGCAGCAAAACCTCTCCTAATTTGAATGCCTGTCACATCCGTCTGTAAATGAAGTGGATGATTCTTACTACAACTTTTTAATCCTTTCTTCCAGTTCATTCCATGCAATGGTGCTATCTAGGGCAAAATAAGAGACAACGCTCCATGTCAAAGAGTTTACAGTCTAAAGTTGGAGAAGGGGAAGAGCCAAGTATGACAGCAAAATATATTAATGTCTCAACCGAGTGTAGTTTTTTTTATTGTTGAGTGAGTTTAGGGAGTGCTCTGCTTTAGAGAAGGCCTTGTAAAAGAAATGTTCGTGTGGGGGCATCTAATGTATAAAACATGGACAGGTACATTAGGGGATAGTTGTTGCTTTAATGGGCACCGGTGACAAGGGCACTCTTGGGAAACCAAGTCTGTGGTGTCACATGCGCTAGGCCTTTGGACAGGAATGTAGCTAGAATAAGAACTGAAAATACAGGGTGAAGCAAGGCCACTAAGATCCTTTCAAAAACAAGAAGTTAGAGTTAGTATGGAAGCCAGGAGACCAGTCTTTATAAAGCTGATTGCATGAGAATAGCAAGGGACTGGGAGCTAGTGGTCAGGGGATTTTCCCCCCCCCCCCTCTAAATGAGCAATCTATTTAGGGGCTGGTTTGAGAGAGGAGCTCTACTGGAGCATTTGTGTGTGTGGAGGGGAGGTGCTTGTAGTGTCAACTGAAAGAGAATCACAACGAAAGTTGTGAGTTGGCTGAAAGCGAATCACCCCTGGGTTGCAGGCATTCTTTCTGAGAATCTGATGCAGGGTTAGCCAATTTACTGCCTGCTGTGGGAGTGTCAATTTGCTTCTAATATGCTCTGCTTGTATATTTGTAAATACAGAAATATCGCAAAGACATTATACATCTCCAGGACTCTCATTCAAAGGAAACTAACCCCTGTAGCACAGTCCCAGGAACTTCTCACTATTCATGGAAGTGGAGTGCATCTAACAGTGTGATATCTTTGTTTAGGAGTATAAGCAAGTATTACCAATTATACGCATCCCAATCCCTCATTCAAAATTCATCTTACAAACAGATAAGTTTTGCTTTACCTCTACGTAGTTGTTTTAAATGATATTACTGTTTATATGCTTTTAAATTTTTGTACATTTGTTTTTAATGTTCACTGGTTTTAATTTTTGTAAACCGCCCAGAGATCTTCAGCTATGGGGTGGTATATAAATGTAATAAATAAATAAATGTATTAAAGGGGAATATTTCATTCGACAATCATTGTTATTACATTTCCCTTTCCAAAAATAATCATAGGCTTATGAGCAGTTATGGAGCCTCAAGTAAAAACCCACAGCCCTGCTTCATTACAGCTTATGGGGTTTTGTCATTGGCCTCCGCGCTATATGGATCAAGCCTAAAGTTTCAGGTGAGGTTTAGAAAAGCTATTAGGTAACAATGGGCAGTATCGAATACTGCTGCTTAGCCTCTGCTTTCTCTTGCACTTGGGGACCCTGAAATAACCCCGGAAACAAGCCAAAAAACTCTCTTCTGCAAGCTCCACTGTCTTCTCTGTTCCTGGAAACAAGGGTTTCAGTTCCTTTCCTGTTGTGTTCGGAATCGCTAGTGGTAGATCTCACTAGCATGCGGGCAGTGCTGAATACTGCCCTGTGTAAGAATTTTTTTAATCAATTAATAAAAGAATAGTTGGGCTGATAGCTTCCTGTAACACCAGGGCTAAACTACGTCAGTTCACAAAATAGCTCATAATCCCCATAGCCTGAAACGTCTCTACCTGGCCATTGTGGCCAGACTGCCAAGCTTCAGTCAGCCTGTCCAAGCCCATCCTTGGGTTTGAATGCCTGACAAGAAGTTTCATAGTTAGGAATGCTGGTAGCACAACCAGCAGAAGCACATCAGAAATGTCCAGTAAAATTCCCTGGGCCCAATCCAGCCAAAGTTAAGCACTTCTGAGTGCAATGATATTAATGGTAGAGAGCTTAGCTCATGCTTAATTGTCCCATTAAAATGAAAAGGATTTTAAAGTTTTTAACTGTATCCTGGATCTGCTCTTAAAATCTCTTTCCTGGTCTATTCTAGATTTGACCTGACTGATATGGGATTAAAGGTCCAAGTCACACTGGAATAAGTTAAAAATTCAGGAATGTACATCTTCAAGGTAATACTAAAATCCAATTTCTATTTAAAAGATTAAGCTGAAATCTTATGTGTGTTTACTTGGGAGTAAGCCTCAATTACACCAATAAGGCTTCTCTAGAGCAGGAGTGGGCAACCTGGAGCTTCTGGCCTAATGTCATGCAGACCAGAGACCCACCTCAGACTCCCAAGCTGCAACATGGGACCTTTCATAATTGTCCAACATTTCCGCAAAAGCTGTGCCGTGACCCCTCTGGACTGATCTCACAAACCACTTTTGGGTCACGACCCACTGGTTAAAAACCACTGCACTAGCCAATCCATCAAATAGAGGATGTCCACTAACAGCTCTCCAAAATAGAGGACTGTCCTCTGTAAAGTAGGACACTGGCCATCCTGGGGTAGCCCCACTTTTGGTTCTGGCTCCAACCCATATTTTGCTCTGGTCATGTCCACTTCTGGCATGCAGCCCAGATGGCTCCTGAGAGAATGTGACCCTCAACAGAAAAAAAGGTCCTCCAGACCTCCTTCTCAAACTTTTTTTTCCATGGGCCACTTTAAAGTGCCAAGGGTCTCAGCAGACAACTTAACAAACTTCTTTTGTTACTTTATAAATCAAATCATGTACAAAAATAATACTTTAACCTTTTTTCCCCCTTCAGTATCATTATCAAAACAGCTAGACCACTGGAAAAGGCCCCTCTAGCTGGTACAATTTTAGGGAATAATTAGTAGAATGCATCAGTACTGTATCAGGAAAATCACAGCCTAGAGGTCAGGGTCTTTTTGATCTGACTAAACATCTGGCCCTGATCAAAATGGCCTCGATTTCCACTGTCAGATAAAATTAAATGCAGGGCCAAGTAGAGTTATTTTGTATCATTCTGCAACTTTTCCACAGACCACCCGAATGGAGCTCATGAACATCAGTGATCCATCATAGACCACAGATTGAGAACTTCTGCTCTAGAGTAAATATGCATAGGATTACAAGAGAGGAAAAATAGAACTCAGGAGACAAAATTGAATTCAGCAAGAACTCAACTCTATCCTTCTTTTCAAAATTAATCTCATCTACATTTCTTTATCTGATTATTATTATACTAATTTCATAAATCTTTACTTTTTGAAAAGTTCCTGCTCTTTGAGTGTGATCATTGGAGACAAAATATTTGTCCTTCCTGATCAAATTTTAGAAATCTTTTCCATCTTCAGTATAAAAGATTGTTTTACTTTTGTTATAATAGCTTTTTATGCTGATAAGTACTTATATTGCAGATTAATCTTTTCTGTTGTACTGTTTCCAATGCTTTTTAAAATCCAGGTAAATTATGTGTCTCACTTCCTCTCTCAATGCTTGTGGATATACTTCATCAAAATATTCAATCAACATTTCTAGGCATGATCTCACTCTAAAGAAACTGTGCCCTTTATCTTTCATTAGGTCTTAACTTTCTAGGTGTTCCTTTATTAAATGCTTGATTAGCCTCTCTTGCGGCTTCTCCCACTGTTTAAACCAAGCTTGCCAACATATAATTTTTCCGGATAATCCTTGTGTTCACCTAAATGTCTACATTAACATTAGCTTTTGCTTAGCCTAACAATATCTCTTCAGTTTTCCATGCAGCAAACGTACCCCCCTGAGAGCGTCCTTCTAACATACCAATTCTAGATATACATAGGTATTACAGTGCATCCAGTAGCTTGAGACAATGTACATGGCCGTGATCAAAATATAGTGAAATCCTGCATGAGGCATATGGGGGTGAACTTAGTCTGCTAGGGCTGAATGTCTGTTGCAAACCCATAAGTCAGAGGTGGGCAACTTTGGGAGTCCAGGGGCCATTTTAGCTCCCCCATGGACCCTCCCCCATGGGCCACATCCCACACACACACACTTTTTTTTTTTTTAAGTAAATGTTAAAAATTGTGTCTGGAATGGGTATGCAGTGCCAAAAGGGGGTAGGGAAAGGCATCAACATTTTACAATGTTGGGGGTTAGTGGGAAGTGGTGGAAGCTGTAGTGGCTGCGTATGGCCCACGGGTCGCACATTGCCCACCCCTGCCATAAGCAAAAAGTTACAATATCTCCCCACAACACAGCTGATTCTATCGCAGCTGAAATACCCATAAGAAGGAACAGTACAAATGAGACATTTCTCCCGTCCTGCTTCCGCTGTCACTGCCTCATACCATGCTTTACTTAGCCCTCTAATAATTAGGATATGCTAAAGAGGAGTGGGAGGCAAGGGTATTTCATAAATGTGTTCGCCAGCTGCAAAAAATATCGGCACCTTTGGATGATTTTTGGGGGGGAATCGTTCTCTTGTGCAGTTGCTTAAAGTGAAGATAACTGGTCATCCAATTACCTGTGCTCACCTGTGTGACCTAGCCAGGAAGCACTGCCCTCCTTCTCAACTAGCAGTCACTAGCAATTAGCCAGTGATGTCATCATGCAGTCAAATCTGGTTCATTCAGGAAGCCCTATCATTATTGCACTTTTAAAAGTCACGTGTCCCTCTTTTCTCACGAATGACATCCAAAGAAGCTTGAGATTAAAAACTGATAATATATAATATACTTTAAATCTAAGATTTCAGCTTAACATAGCCAGTGGGCAGGTTTATAACAGGGACCACCTATGTGCCCCTCAATTTGGCTGCATACACTATATATTTCTATATATAATGCCATAGTCATACAACTCACTTCATAACTGCCAATTTTCTTTAAAACCCTAGATCTATTTTGTTCAGAACAACCTTCCCCAACCTGGGAGAAGAGGCCCACCAGAAGGAGGTGGTCTTGGGTGGGCCCTCCAAAAACTGGAGTCGGGTGAGGTAAAAGCATATTTTGGATTACATTCATAAAACCATCATTTCCAAGTGACAAGAAGTAGTGGCTCCTTTTTATTATGCACTAGTGTAGCCACAGCTGGAGGACTGGAGAACACCATCTTACGCATGCAACATTGACAAGAAGTACTTTGGTAACACACATGGAAAACAATTTAAAATTATTTCAATAACTCGTAATAACAGAAAACTTCCATCCAAGTTTATAACACTGGATCCATAACTTAGCAAACTAATCATGAATTAAGAGAGGGTATATTTGCCTGTCACTAGATCTAATGGGATGAAGCTACAGGAGGATAGATTTTGATTGAACATTAGGAGAAATATCTTAACAGTTTGACAATAGAACCAATTGCTAAGGAGGAGAACTCTCCCTTGCTGGACAACAATCTGTTGGGGAATCTCTAGTTGGACAAGGCTCCCTCCAACTCTATGACCCTGTTCAGACAACATGCTGTCATAGTGGTTAAGCATTTTGAGCAAAACATTATGGTTTAATGTGTCATGTGAACCATGACTTAGCATACCGTGTGAACCATTCCTATCCATGGTGACTACACAGCCATGGTTTAAACATGCTCACTAATCATTTGCTTCAATAGGGTTAGCGGCCTAACTATGGCTTAGCGTGTTGTCTGAACAGCCCCTACTATTCTACACTACATCAGTACTCCAGCATTTAGCCTAGCTTCCTATTGTCTTTCAGGCAATGTGCTGTTTTCCTTTTAATCTAACTCCTAAATGGCTTGGGTGCAACATACCTAATATATATGTAATGGCATAAGTCATGGATCTATCTTTAACATGGGAGCTACTTTCCTTCCCCTAAACAAATGTTTATATATGTACCACCCAACAGCTTAAGTTCTCTGGGCAGTTCACAACAGTTAGAATCATAAAATACAATATGATAAAATAGAATATAAAGGTTTGAAAGTTTAAACTACAAAAAGTTCTAGAAAAGGTGGTGAAGCTGCTACTGCTGGACCTAATTTAGGTCAGGATATTGGTTGATTCCTGATTTGTACCCCACCTTTCTACCCAAAAAAAATGGCACTCAAAGCAGCTTACAGGGACTCTTGTATATCTCATACCACCAGACTTCAGGCTTGCATGGTCTACTTTGTTTTTGCCAGAGCCCTGGGATCCACTGGGGGAACCAGGACAAGTGGCTTGAGGTGGATCCTAGTGAGTCAGATGGGAAAGCTCAGTGGTCAGGAGAGAAGCCATAGAAAATACTCCATTCGTAAGATAGACTGCTATTACAAAAGCTTACAAACTTTCCTACCGCTAATGAATACCATCCATTCATAATATTAGTAGAGACGCTGGATGAATTAGATCATCCTTCCCCAACTTGGTACTCTACAGGTGTTTTGGACTACAACTCCCAGCATTTCTGACCATTGACCATGCTGGTTGGGACTGATGGGGGTTGAAGTCCAAAACCTCTGGACAGCACCAGGTTGGGATGGATGACTTACACTTGTGTAAATTCGAATATGAAAGACTTGATCCGTTCCTCTTGGACTAGTATGACAATTGGAAGTACACTACCTGCTGGATTTCATATTTCTCTAAATGTTGTGACACAGTTCTTAATGATTTCAAACCAAAATAATTTTAAAATGTGCATTTTGAGAGACAAGACATGTACAGACATCTATGCAGGATATTGTTAAGGAATGAAGGATTTTGAAGACAGTTGAGAAAACATTTACGCAGCTTCCAGCTAGAATAAGGCGAGACTAAGGTCTGGTCTACACATGCAACAGAATGAAATGGAAATGAGGTGGTAGAGTTCTGAGATAGTAGCCAGGACTGTATCACTTCAGACTGCAGGTGGAGATTGCATTTTTTAATGCTTCCTAGCATAAAAAACTTCATGCAAGTTGCAAAATTAGCACAGCAAGAAGTGGCTAGCCTAGAATATTTCTCCTTGATGTGCTAGTTTTCTACTTACACAGTTTTGTTTTTATTCAAAGAAGCATTAAAAATGACAATTCCCACTTTCAACCCAATTCTGTTGCACGTGTCGAAAAGGCCTACGATTACTGCCAAAGGAAATAAGTGATTATATGGAAGAGAGCTAAAACACATGCAGAGAAGATCGCCTGATAAGGTGGAAAAAGCCACAGACTGTAGGTCAAAACACACATGTACAACATTTATGGTCAGGAAGTTAAGCAAGTAGGAAGCATTCTAGATATAAAACATTAAACTATTTTACCTGTAAAGAAAACACAAAGAGCCCAAGCTGACTTGCCCAACCAAGCAGTTAAATCCACGGCACAGCGTTCAAGCACAAGCACCATAAAACCATACCAGTGGAGGACACATAGAGATACAGTCAGAACGAAAAGACAAAACAGAGAGGGGAACAAAGAACACTCAAACGGGACACACATAAGGCAGGGCAACAATCGCCAGAAGTATTTCCCTACTGCCTACGTCTGCTTACAAGTCAAGAGGCAGCGGCCAAGTTTGCACATAACGAGAAACCATCGTGGGTGAATTTTCCCGTGGGCTTCTTGTTGTGGTGGTGGCCATTTTCAATATTCAGAGAATGGTAGGAGCATGCCGTCGCTTCTCATTGTGTGCAAACCTCGTGCAGGTGGGCTGTTGGGGTGGTTGGCAACCCTAAAAGAGACCATGGATTCTGGGTGCTTGCCAACCAACCCAAGCAAGCCACCCTTGCCAGCTTTGCACGTAAGCCATGGCGGCAGGGGCTTTGATTGTCGACTTGGCATCCATGGGTCCTACAACCAAGGGTGGCCCATGACACATTCCATATACCGTTTTCAAACTATTTTCAAAGTGTTATATCCTGCTTGGTGTAGATTTGGCCCTGGTTTACGAGTTCTAGGCGCACACGGCACCTCTAAATTCCCCACCTCGGAGATGGGAGAAAAGATCAGACCACACCAGTGAGAACCTGATGACTGATGTATTCAGGACTCCATCACTCTACCTGCAAGCTAGCTTCTTGGCAAATCTGTCTTGCTCCTACGTTTTGTTATATATATAAAAGAATGCATTCCTGACTATAACAAATGTAGAACACTGGTGTCTGATATGGTCCTTTGTACCTGTGTTATTCATTCACTATTATTTTCCACAGCTGTTATGTTAAAACACACACATGCACATGCACACACTATAAGACAATGAGGTAGCATGCAAGCAACCCACCAGTCTTTCCACCTACAATCAGCAACAGCTGTGCCCAATAAAAGTAACAGTTTGCAAGTGTTCACTGGAGAATACGCCTTCCACACTTAAGCATATCACAAATTTCATAAAAGCTCTCAGGATTCCGAGGCAACATGTACAAGCTCTTTAAAACTGTATAAATCTGCATCACCTTAAAACCCGCTATCAACAACATTTCTCCATTTCACCCTTGAAAACAATGCCATTTCCTTTTGATAAATCTCACCACCCCCTCCCATGCTGTCTTTAAGAATCCCTGTTTATTTTACTCCCAGTCTTAATCAGTGTCTTGCTACTATACTGTTGGTCATGGAGTCTCTAAATGAAAGTAAGCAGTGATAAACATATAGCAAAATCTTTATTTTTCTATAAGAAGAGCAGCAATCAAGTTGAAAACAATGTCTGCTCTGCTCATACAATTAGAGTGTTACAAAAGAAAAGAAGTAGGGCTCCCTAAGACAGGAGTTGGCTTTTTGTACTGTTCTGGAGTAGCCATAAATGATAATTGGAAAACGGACCCATTTTTTCACTTAAATTAGGGGCTTTTCATCAACAGAAGTGTAATAATATTTTACTCGTAAAAGTTGTTACAATATTTAGACCAGACCAGAAGAAGGTTTGGGGAGGGGGATCTGTGGTGTTGTTGTTGTTCATATTCCGAGGGTTGCATATTTTATTTTATGAATTAAACCATATGCCAACTCTTTTTAGAATTGTTGCTGATGGCAAGCACAGGGCCTCAGCCCCTCTGGACATCCACTTTTATGCACAATGTGCAAAGTGAAGTCAGGATTGCTTTTTATTAAAGTTATTTTTCTAAGACTTCATTAACAATCTCAGCAGTTCCAAAGAACACCAACTACTGTACTAGCTGGGATTGCTGAACCTAATCCACCCATAACAGGTACTCAGGGTCAAAATGGGCATTATTTCAAATGTGTGTCTAGCAGCGATGTCTTTTCTCTTTCTTCATTTCCACTCTAGAGTAGGCATGGGGCAGGGGGGTCTGTTCTGGATCTTAAAAGTCCATTCCCACCCCATTCCCAACCCCCCTGCTAGGATCCTGATCCAGATTGAGGATCCCGTGCTTACTCTAAATTAAATAAAAAAGACATAGCTGCTACATATACATAGGCAATGTCTATTTTAGCCCTCAGTCTTCTTTAAAAAATAACCCTGATGGAGATAATAAAATTTCAGTTAGTTTACTCCAAATTTACCACCACCACCACCACCACCACTATCACCCCGCCCTCCTTAGATCCCCCTACATCTGCACTGCAGCTACTTGAAATAACTGTGGCCTTATGTTTGTATCTCTGGCTGTTGTCCTTTCAGGCAGCCCCTTAGAATTCTTGAAGAGTCCTATCTTGTCCCTGTCAACCTTGTTCCACTCTAGGCCAGCATTCCCCAACCAGGTGCCCTCCAGATGTTTTGGACCAAATCTCATCAGCCCCAGTCAGCATGGGTAATGGTGAGGAATTCTTGGGAGCTATAGTCAAAGCATCTGGAAGGCACTGGGTTGGTGAAGGCTGCTCTAAGTATGTATATTTAAACCATTCTTTCCCAATAAGTCAAGCGTTCTGAATCGTATTTTTTTTTCCCTTGACTCTCCTGAGACCTTTTCATTTATATGTACCCTATTTAAAATGTGATGACCAAAGGTGGGCGTGATATTACAACTGAGCCCTAACCAGTGCCAAGTGGAGCAATAGCACTAAATCCTACGACATGCATAAAACATTCTATTAACGCAGTTCAAAGTGCTTTTAGGCCTTCTGTCTAATACTCTGCATATGCAATATAGCTGAAGTTCTAGATTACTTATGTGGAGGCTGTAACAAACTGAAAAGTCCTTTTTCCGAGAGAAGTAAATATGAAATCACCATCACTGAATATTTCCTCTCGTTCCTATAATCCACCAGCTCTTAAAAAGTAGGTTCTGGCAACCTCAAGGTTCTTGATATTCAAAATTGTCTAATTTTTGGCATGCTGCGGTGTGTTTTCAATCGGCCTGGAAAAGCAGAGACTTTTCTAAGCCTTAGAATATATTGTCTATTGGAAGAACCATTGGAGAAAGGATAATAAAGCTAACACAGCACAAATCAGCATATCATATATTATTGCTTCTATGGTTATCAATTTTTGTGATGGAACCGGAGGGAGACATTACTTTTCTATTGCCTTCATTTGGAGAGAGACTCATTCCATAAACTTGTTATGGGATTGCTACAGTATTTGCTTATCCCAGCAAGTGTTAACACATATTCAGATCAGTAACAGTGGCAGGAAAATCAACCAAACAGGTATGTGCCATATGCCCAGGTTATTTGCAACCTGCAAAAGGAGAGGACATGTTTCACAGATTTAGCTCACTTCCAACCCAACAAGTTCATTTGTAAGCAATCACTTCCATATTTAATTTACAAACCCTTTTGTCTTAGGGGCCTATTACCCAAGCCTTAAAGAGAGAGAAAGGGGACTCTATTACTCTTTCTTTGACTCATATTTCATGCCCTCTACTATGCTTTGTTTTTACTGCCCTATGTAGTTGGCCTTAACAACAACTTAATGTGCAGACATTAACAGGTAATGATGTTTATCTCTATGCCATGAAAAGATTAACCTACAGATTTCTGTAGATAATGTTGCTTTGGTAAAGACAAAAGAGCAAACTAGGTTTTTTTTTCCTAATCAGTTGGCAACTCCTCCTAGAGGAGCTGGTATCCTACAAGCACTATGAAATATAGGATGTTTACAAGATGACAGAAGAGAGATTTATTTCTTTTTGGTAAACAAGGAGGACAGAGAGAATAAAACAGAACACTTTCTGCACCTTTTTTCCTCTTTCTTTCATTCCTTCTTCATGAATTTATATCCATCTTTCCACTAAAAAATAGTAGTTAAAGAGGAACTCTCTTCTAAAGAGGATTTATGTAGCCTAGAATCTGAACTCATGGTCATGTCTGTGAGAGCATCTAGTATAATTCATCTGTGGTAAAAAAATTCCCAAGGATCAACAGATTACTGTAAGTAAGCTCTGATAAACACACTGTAGAAAGTAGGAATAACACTACCCCCTTTTCTTTTACTTTTGATGATGTAGATAGGCCAAGCACAGACAATGCATGGCGAACAGATGCATCTGCCCTGCCACAGCTTTTCCCCTGGCCGTGATTGCTACTTAGTTTCCCCACAGTCACCATCTTCCAGGCTCTCGGCAGGAGAGGTACGCATGGTAGGGTGGGGGTAGGAATAGTGGAGCAAGACTTAAAGTGACTGGATATGGTCCACGGGCCATATGTTTCCTGCCCCTTGTGTAAACAAAAGGGAAGTTAAAGGAAGTTAAGGGCTAAATAATGTACGTTTAAGTGTGCTTGGGAATGCCCCCTTTGGCAATTCTAATTCGGGTTAGTGATTATGATAATAGAACAAGGCCGTAGCATTTATTGCAAATTAATTAATCTGGAATAAGAGTGTGATCTTGTTAAAGCCCCATGGGACACTCACATTTGTACAATTTTATGTTACAGATTATTCTGCAAGAAATGTTAATCATCCCATGCCTAGCATGATATTCTGTTTAAACACACACACACACACACACACACACACAGAAATACTACACACACACACAGACTGAATTGCAATGAAAAGACTAATTTGCCCTTTAGCAAAAGTAGGTGTTACACTGTGGCGTTTCTTTTTAATCAAAGTAGAGCAAGACAGGGAAAAATTAATGTCAACAACATAATTTACAAAAATAGCCCTCCTGCTCTGTTGCTCACAAATATTTTCAAAAAACAGCGCTCTGCATGCCAACGCTTTGGCTTGCTGTAGTTTACTTTTATGTCATTAACACTCTGTGCCGTAAGCATAACTCAGAACGAGGGATTCCAACTCAAAATGAACCTCAGCTAAGATTCCAGCTCTCAGTTGTGCTGGCATGAAGATTATTCTCTTCAGTGATAAAGAAGACAATATCCTAGGGAGACTGGAATTAGTCCTACTCTGCACCATTCAAGCCAAAACACAAGGCTTATCAAGAAGCAAGTAATTGCTAGCTAGCTAATGGCTATGGGAGATACACCACACATTCAGGCTAACCGTATCTTGGCAAATAACTAGCAATTCTTTAAAAAATAATAATAATGATAAGATGCATTTTTGTTATCAAAGGTTTGTGTTTGTTTTTCAAGAAAAAGAAAAGGGGGGGGGAGAGAATTACCTCTTCGGATTGCGATGGACTGATTCTGGGCATTGGCGATACCTGTGGTGTTTTCAGATGCGTACTATTGCTGTCTGGAATGAGCTCTCTATGGACTGACTGGATGTGGTTCTGAAGTTCACTTTCTGATTCAAATTTAACATTGCAACTCGAACAGCGAGTCTTCAGCCCTCCTGCTTTGTTTTTGTTCTCAGTGGAACTCAAGTTCTCATTCTGGCCCAGGCCTTGTCTATTACTGCTCGAAGGGATGTTGACACTTGGACTACCACTTTTGCTGAGATTAACACAGGCAGCGCACAGACCATATGGTAAGCCATTGATGTCAAGTTTCACCAAGTCCTGTTTGGAACGAAATTCCTTCAGGCAAGATGCACATTTGTACAGCTTCTGAAGATGCTGCACTCGCCCTGTGGTCTGCACCGTAGAACTGTTGCTCGTCTTTTGCATGTGGAATGTCCCGTGGATCTTCAGCTCCAAAGTAGAAGTCACCGTTTGCATGCACACCACACAACGGAATCCTGTTAAGGAGTTTCGCAAATCAGGATGCATCTGGCAATGCTCCAAAAAATCTTCCTCGCACTGGAGAGGCATTTTGCAAATCCTGCAGTTCCCTGTATCGAGGCTCTTGCTATGTGTGACTTTATGTTCAGTGAGCGTCAGAAGAGATGGAAATCTCTCCCCGCATATAGGGCACATATAGTGTTTCACTGGACCCAAGTGAGTCTGCATGTGTTCGCGGAGTCCGTTTTCTGAGAAGAACGTCCGAGAGCACACGTTACACTTGTAGTTCCCTTTAATCAGCTCAGCCTTTTTCTTCACAATGGCGCTTTCCCCAGGTCGGATGTTGTGGTCCCTCAGTTGGTGGTTTTGCAGAAGAGACTCCATGGTATAGGCCGCCCCGCAAATATCACAACCATACATAGGCTCAGATGTGTCAATGTCTTCCTCACTGCCATCATGGCTATTGTGCGATTCCTGGCTGTTTGTCAGCAAGGTCTGTAGTTCGACTTCTTCTTTCTGAACTGGCTCAGATGCTCCATTGGTTCCACAATTGGGAGCTTTTGTTTCAAAAACACAATGCTTTTCCCGCAGGTGTTTTTCCAGCAAGATGATCGCATGAAAAGCTTTGCTGCAAAACTTACAATTGTATTTTTTGCTGTGCGTTGTAATGTGGCACTGGAGCTCCACCTCAGTGCCAAACGACTCGCCACAAAAAATACACTTGTGCACTTTCCCCTGGTTCTCTAGATGATTGTGCTTGACGTGGAGCTGCAAGTCCGTCTCGTTGCGGAAATCCCAGTTACACGATGTGCACCTGTAGACCTTCTTCTCATTGCTGTGCTTCACAGCCAGGTGAAGCTGGATGGAGACTTTAGAATCAAACACCTCTTGGCACAAAGTGCAACGGAAAAACACAAAGGTGTGCATGTCAAGCAAATGTTTCTGCAAATCATCCACTGAAGTAAACTGTTTATCACAACTTTCACAGATGTAGTAAGTGGAGGTTATCATGAAATGGATGGTTACATGCTTCAGTAGGGACTCTTGGTTTGGAAACTCCTTGTTGCACTGAGGGCAGGTCAGTTTTGGTAGAACAGTGTCAAGATGTGTTTTTAAATGAGTCTGAAAACCATCCAGGGAAGTGTATTTAGCACCACATTGATTGCAAATGTATTCACCAGCAGGGCGCGGAGGGGCACCTCCTACAGCCTGCATCATCTTTAATGAAGTCTGTTCTATAGTCACTGGAGATAAGGGGCTCATGGCCCTAGACTTCTTTCCATTATGGATGTAGTTTAGCGCTAATGGAATGTTCTTATGGTTCTCCTTTATATGCTTATTCAGTTTAAGAACACTATTAAATATTGGAGAATTGGTACAATAAGAACAAGAATATACTTCCACGACTGGATCCTTAGGGGTGCCTAGTACAGGGGAACCGAAACGGGAACTGCTGAGATCGCAATGGACTTGTCTAATATGCTCTTCCAAAGAAGAATCTGTAAGAAACCCCATGTAACAATGAGGACAAAAGAATGCATTACTGTCCTTAGCAGCTGGATTTGCAAATCCATGAGTACATCGAATATGTTCCTGAAGAGTGTTGAGGTCGTTGAAAACTTCGGAGCAGAAGTTACACTGGTAGATCATAGCAGGCATGGTGGAAACAATCAGCGCGGGATCGGGGGCTTCGTGTATTTGCTTGAGATGCTCGTTCAGATTATAAAGTGAAGGCAACACTTCTAAACAATACTGACAAATATGGGCTTGTTCAGGTTTATCTAAATGCATAGTTTTCAGGTGTATCTGCAATACTGCAAGGCTCGAAAATAACTGCTTGTTGCAATAAATGCAGCTGTAGGTAACCTTGGCTTGCTTACTGGAAGGCCCAGTGATATCCGCCACTTGCTGGGCTGCCCGTTTCCTTCCACGGCCTTTTGTTATCGGGGGAGCTGTTTCTACCATCGTTGAACTGTCCACTGAGAGGTTGGAATCTGGTGTGGTGCTCGATACTGAGGTGTAGCCAACAGTCACTAAAGAGGGGCTGTTGCTGTGGTTGCACGATTCTGGTTGCTGGTGGCTGTCCATGTGGCTATAGAGCTCTTCAACAGTATGAAAGTTCTCTGAGCAAATACTGCACATGTGTTTCTTCTCCATTCCATTATGCGCCTGCTCCATGTGGTTCACGAGCGAACTTTCCTCTACAAAGAGTTCGTGGCAGTAAACACACTGAAGAGCAGCTCGGTCTTCATTCGGGGAACACTCGGGATGGCATTCGGCGATGTGCTTCTGAAGATCTTCCGGGAAGTCAAAGCCTTCTTCGCACTGACTGCACTTCTGAGTGTCCTTCATTTTCCAGTCCTCCATGCGGGAGGCCGACTGAGAACCATCTTTGTTCCTCTCATGCACTTGCATGTGTCCGTGAAGTGAACTAGAGGAGAGGAATCCACGGCGGCAAATGGCACACTTATATGGCTTGTTAGAGGTATGAGTCTTTAAGTGAATTTTAAGGTGATCGCTTCTTGAAAACGCGGCGTCGCACTCGCTGCAGTGGTACTTCTTGTCTCCCGTGTGGAGTTTGATGTGGCGATCTCGGCTCCGCTTGTGTTTGAAGAGACGGCTGCAATACGTGCACTTGAAAGGGAGCTTGTCACTGTGACTTTGCTCGTGGTGCTTTAAGTAGCTGAGGCGGCTAAATGACTTGTCACAAAACTGGCATGGGTAGGGCAATCCTGGGCCACCTTCTTCTTCACCAAAGTCACAGCCGTCTCCATGGCTTGGGGAAGTCTGATCTTTGCTGGAAGGTGAAGAAGCTGGCCATGAGCAGGAAGGGTCATCCTCAATGTCTACTCCATCTGAAAAAGGGGAGAAACAGAAGCAAATGTTTAAGGGCCTCCTGTTCAGATTGTACTTGACAGATGCATATACACATTCTATCAAGAATAAACCGGAAGACATATGCAGTTAAAATTTGGGTGCGCTACTTTTTTAGACCCACAGTCATCATCTTTTATACAAAGCTATTTTAAATCAGATTGTAAAACTAGGCAAACCTATCAAATAGGTCTGTTTCAGCATTACCCTTTCATTACATTTTATTATTCTTAGTTGCCCGCTATGTATTATACATTGACAACTTTATTAAAATGCAGATTTTAATACATTTAATGTTTCTTTTGTATCCACTATAAAATGGTTTGCATATTACGGGAACATCTGAAGATTCAACTGAAAAAAAGAAAGCATTAGAAAAGTATGAGAAAATTAAGAGTCACCTACATACTTAATATTTAATCAAAAAAGTCATTTAACTGCCACCTTTTTTAAAAAAATGACATTCGTCCTGAAAACAACACGGTTTGGTGGATTATTATACAAGAAGGAAAGAAGAAAGCATCAATAAAAGCATAATGGCAATGATGTCTTCAGCACTGGAAAACAAGAAGTTTCGTCAGTCATTCCCTCTCATACTCAGATGGTTCAATGCCCATCAATTTTGAATTGAAATGAGGCCACCCAAAAATAAAGATACTGGATGGACTATCTAGCACACAGTACTATAAATTAAAAGAAAAGGAAATGTTGTTGACCCCAAAATGGTGAACAAAGACTTACTTCCAGGAGCTATGAAATCATGTTAAGGAAATGGTTACGCTACTACACAATATATATACAGGGATAAATAGTGATTATTAACCTTATTTATTTACAAATATACCTGATGCATCACCTGCATAATCATAGATGGCAACTGTGCATACAATTTACTCATAAGACAATCATCTTTTTACCATAAATACTTTCTAATACACAATATACATATAGAAAGTATTTACTATATAAAGATTATTGTGTTATGAGTAAATTGTATGCACAGTTGTCATTATGATTATGCAGATGATGCATCAGGTATATCTGTAAATAAATAAGGTTAATAATCACTATTTATCCCTGTAAATATATTGTGTAGTAGTGTGCCTTGGCCATTCGGAACATTAGATTATTTATACTACTGCCTTCCTTCTTTTTGCAAGGAAAAGGTTACAGGCATTAGTTGGTGGAGGGTTGGAGGTATTAGGTTCAGGGGAGGGGCTTGACATGAAGTTAAACAATCTCTTCGCTACACTGTATGGGGACATTTCAAATAAAAGAAAAGGCAGAGGACACTTTCCCACCCTTCCCGCTATGTAGCAATAAAATATCTAAGTATGGGCAGCCAAAATTCAAACCTAAACATGGTTTTTTTTTGTTTTTATTATAATTTAACACAGTAGAGAGTTTCAGGAGTGTGGGAAAGGGGGTAAATGTTGTTTCTCCTGTCTGCGCCCCTACCCCACCCCAAATCTCCCTCTGTTGAGCCTAGAATAGTACTACAATGTTTCTGATTCAAGGCTGGCCGGATCCCTGAACAGGAGTACTCCTGGTAGGGGGCTGCTACACCTTGCAACCTTTTGTTGTGGGTCCCCACTTGTATTCAGGGGAATTTAGGAACCAGCAACGGGATTAATACATCACTACTAATACATGGGTAGGTATTAGATTAACTGAGTCAGGGTTAAATGAAAAGAGTAAACTTCACAAAAGCTAGATTCTAGCAGAGTATTTTGTTCTTTTCAAGTTCAAGAGGTTGCCCACCATTTCTTCCTCTTTGAAAAAAAACTTACTGGCTGAACTTCCTTAGTAAAACACAGCCTGAACATTGAGGTGATCATAGACAAAGCAAGTTGTAAAAAAAACTGGTAACAGGAACAAATGACAAATTATTATGGTAAAAGCTGAAAGATTTATGAGTAACAATGAAAAGACAAACACGAACTTAAGCCAAATAGTAACCCAAACTACTTGGCCGCTATAGTACTGCATTTGTGGGATTTGGGCAATAAAAATATATATCTAGATTTCCTTTTAGATACACCATTTTTGCCCAGTACACAAAACACTTAAGACAAGAGAATATTACAGTGATTTTAGGGTGCAATCCTATGCACGTTTAGACAGAAAAAAGTCTTACAACTCCCAGCACTCCTATTACCAGGTTGTTGTGGTCAAAGTTGCAGGGGGCATAAAAGTTTGTTGTCCACAGGGCATAGTTTCAGGTCAAATTTGTTGTTGTGTTGGGGAAGTGAAGGGGCTTTGGGTCCACAGCTGCCCTAATATGCCCCATTTTGTCCACCAGCAGCAGTGGAACACTGTTGGTAGGACATCTACAGCCTTCAGCAACTGTACCAGGGACCTCTGGTGGTGCAGATACTATCCTGCCAGAGGATTGCTCCCTCCGCCTATGGTATAGCAATTACACTTCCTATGGATTCTCATCCAGCTACCTGGCAAATATAAGCTTGCTCCCTTACTGATGATTTCAAAGATAATTAAAAAGTTAATTTAAAAAACTTGTATTTTGAAATATTAAAACAAATGGTAGTAAATCAGCATAAATTTAAGTACTCCTGTTCATCTGTTTTGCGGAAATGGACTGATAATTATTTAGAGCCCAATCCACCAGAAAGGTTTTCCCCCCCTCAATCCCATTGAAATGAATGGAAGTTGTACAAGAGAACTACCCATTCATTCCAATGAGGCTTTAGCAGGAAAACATTCCAGAGTATTGACTCTTAATGAAATCATTCCTCTTGGTGTAAAAATGCTTCTATAGCAACAAAGCACCTGACAGCTGAAGTAAAACCAAACATTTTGTTTTATTTGATAGGTAATATTGTCATAATTCTTCTTACAACACAAAGTCAGTTAGTATAAAGCTGTTTTAAAAAAAGAATGAATAAGCCCTTGGGGAAAGCATCTATTAAATTTGTGTTTATATATATATTCTTAAACCATACAGTCTCTAAAACACAAGTTATTGTACAACACATAACAGCTCAAATTGCTTTACAGAAAAACATTCCAAGTCTGCTTTCTTTAAAGTAACAAGATTTTACTAGATTATGAACCTTTTGCTTATCCACAGGAAACAGATGAGGATTTGTCCCTTTCCTGCATCTCAAAACCGATAACAACCCCATCTCACTATCAAAGCCAGACAGCAACCATCTAACTCTAAGAAAACAACCAACACCATTCCTGGATCCTTGCCCACTGAAACAATGCTTTTAAGTGCAAGTTTGTGTCCTCTTCTTTATTACTCTGAAAGAGAGGCTTTCCACAAATTATGCCTGATTCCTCAAACTGTTCCATTGTTCAAACTGTTCCACACACACACACAACCACTGGTGTTACCAGCCAGAGATCTTAGGCAACTTATCAATATGGGGGTGAAGGCAGTAGCATGGGAGGCAAACCTTCCTTAGGTTTGCCCTAATGAAGCAGTGTTTACCACCTTCAACTCTCAGGTGTTCTGCCATCTCGAGGAATATTTTTGGGGTCAAACTACACATTACGTTAAATACATAATGTGAAGCTGACCCACTCTTTCTTACTTTCTCTACAGTAAGTACACAGAGCCCGGAACTAGATCATGGCCCCCTGTGGTGCTTCAGTTTGAGGGATTAAATGGAAAGGAGGAGCAGCTGAGCTTGGGAGTGTTTGGGGCGTGGCCCTTCACAAGAACAGGCAGAAGCTGGCTGAAGGCCCATGCACATGATAGCAATCCCCAATCACCACACCCCCAAAAAAAGACTTCCTTGAATTCAGCTAGAAGCATCTATTGTTTTGGTGCCTTGTCTTCTTCGCTTGCATTCCAGCTCTTTGATCTTGCCTGGACTTATCCTGACCTTGGACCGGACCCTGACTACGTTTTGGCACCTTCTTGATTCCTGTATCGTTGACCTGGCTTTGGACAGATACTTTGGCTTTCGACCACAGACTGTTGACTTTTCCGTCCTGCTTGCTGAGTGTAACACTGGTGATTTACGACACCACCACAAGCAGGGAGGGGAAGTGTAAACCTCCCCCACTTCATTTACTTTCTGAAATTCACCCTTTCCCAGAGGTTTTGTGGGCACCCAAAGAATAGGCTCACAAAAACACAATTGGTTGTTGAGTAGAGCAGGATTGTATCTGGGCATTCCCTTCCAACCACAGGTTTTCCTTGTTAATGATGACTTGGCAACTTAAAACTCTTCTAAAAGGAAAGGAACATGGCCATGGTTTCATGAGAGAGGGAAGAAGAAGAGTCTTGATTGGCATGAAGAACTGATATAAGAGCTGAGAGACAAGTGGGCGAGGGGCAAAGACATGGAGAGATTTGAGGGAAAGGACAAGGGGTTTAATTATTATTTTTACCCTATTCAGGGCATCACGGACCCATAGAAAACAAATTGCCTCCTTTAAAAAACCACACCAAAAAACTGCAGTTGATAAGGTGTGCCCTCTTATTTTAACAACATGGAAGCACATTTTCTAACAATTTAACTTTTTTTATCTGGGAAATCCTAATGCACATACTATGTTTGCATTTGTTTATCCTTCTTTTTGTAAACCACCTTGGTTGATCCCAGAAAGGCGGTATAAAGATGCAATAAATAAATAATAAATGCGTTAGGGTTTACGTATGATACGTATGATACACATGCATACACAGAGAGACACATACACTATATATACAATTTATATCTACACTGTCCACACAGGCCTCTTGGCAGAATTCTGGATCTCAGGGAAGCCTACAATCACCAGCCCCTTCGCTTTTCTCCTTTGTCCCACACCATCCTCGCCCCGTGACAGGTTCGTCTCCTTTGGGCTGGCTGTTTAGGGGAAAGGGCCGTCTTGAAATATTTCCTGCCTGCTGGATTATAGCTCCTCAGGGCATGAGCTGACAAGAAGGAAAGCCTTCCCCTCCCTTCTGAAGTGCTCAGCCAGGAAGGGAGGGGAAGCCTCCGGGCGCACGGCTGGGCTCCCTGGGGAATCAAGCCCGGAGCATTCTTTCCAAGTCCCCTGCCCTTTCCACACCACTCCACCCATAAAAGCACGCTCCTTCTCACTCCCGCCTACTATCCTCAAAGTGTAAGTGGCAGGAGGAAAAAGGATTTCAAGCAAAAAATATTCATGCTCTGTGATGAGCACTGAATAACATCAGGCAGCTAGGGCATAAAATGGGACTGTTTGTTTTGTTGAGGTCTAGGTGTAGGCTGTTGTTTGTTTTAAACACCAAAAGCAAGACAACATTTTAACAAACACACACTTACAGAGGACTCTTAAAAATAAATGTCTCCCCTTTCTAGGCAAAAATGTGCAGTGATGGAAATTTACCAGCCATTCCTTGTGATACTGCACATTCCTGGTTTAAATATTAAGAAACTGTTGAATACATTCTAATATCCTATAATCCACTATCTATATCAGCCTTTCCCAACCTGTTGCCCACCAGATGTGTTGGACTACAATTGCCATAATACCATAGCTGCCTGTGGGATGATTGGAGTTGTGGTCCAATGCACCTGGAGAACAACAGGGTGAGGAAGCCTCATCTACATGCTTAACATCTCGCCAAATCTTGCTTTGTTGTTCCAAAAAGTAATAAATGAATGCCTGCTTTCACTAAACTGATTACAGCTTTGCCTGCTTTCCTTGATCCTAACATGCTGCACAATCCTATGTATATTTTCTTAGAAATTCTCAAATTTAGTATAAAGAATCCTTGCAGCTATTACTATATAATCTAATATCGCTCTCAATATTTGTTACGTGTTGTGCATTCAGTGCTGTGACGGATAGGTTCTTCTGTGCAAGAAGTGGGCTTTGCCACCCCTTGCGATCCCCTTTTAAAAAACACAACCCTAAATTTTCATCCTATAGACACACAACATATTCCTATATAACATATTCCCTGGAAAAAAAATGAAGAAAAGGACAACTAAAATGATGAAGAGGCTGAAACATCTCCCCTATGAGGGAAGGTTACAACAGTTGGGATTCTTTAGCTTGGGGGGAAAAGGAGGCTGACAAGAGACATGATAGAGGTGTACAAAATTATGCATGTTGTGGAGAATGCAGAAAGGGACACATTTTTCTCCCTATGATAATATTAGAACCCGGGGTCATCCCATGAAGATGATTGGTGGGAGATTCAGGACAGATAAAAGGAAGTACTTCTTCACACAGTGCATAGTTAAATTATGGAATTCACTACAACAAGATGTAGTGATGGCCATCAATTTGGATGGCTTTAAAAGGGGGTTGGATAAATTCCTGGAGAAGAAAGCTATCAATGACTACTAGTCCTGATGGCTATGTGCTACCTCCAGTATCAGAGGCAATAAGCCTATATACAGCAGATGCTGGGGAACATAGGCACAAGTGTACTGTTGCGCTCATGCCCTATTTTGGGTTTCTGGTCAACATCTGGCTGGTCACTGTGTGAACAGCATGCTGGACTAGATGGGCCCTTGGTCTGATCCAGTATGGCTCTTCTTATGTACTACATGCTTGAGTACATGCTCCAAAATGGCAAATTTGAGACTTGTCAGAAATTACATGGTGAGTGTTTAAAATAGTGCACCACTGCTGACACTGTATTAAAATAATTTTGTTTTAGTAGCTATGCCTGATCACCTTACCTATTAATGTAATGTAAAAATGTAATGTAAAAATTTCCTCAGACTTCCAAGGCTGCGTTCAAGTGCGGAAAAATATGAGCAGGTTTGCTTATAGTTTGGGTATTCTCACACAACTTTGCTTCCTATTCATTTTCTTTCAAGTTTTACATCAGCCACAAAACAAAAACAAAAAAATGAAGGTAGAAAAAAGGGAAGATTAATGAACTTCAGAAGGAGCTCTGACGAATTCTTATGAATCCGGCCCAAAATGATTCAGTGGAATAATAACCCTTAGTGTTCTAAGGATATCTCATTTAAAACAATATTAAGACGGCAGAAGCTAATTATTGCAACTCTATTTTAAACGTGAAATTCTACATTTTCTACACCGTAAAGGGATCTCTTGCTGCATTGATACCTGGTAAGATTTCCCATTTGGCATGAACAGAAATTAACAAGAATTTCCTGGGGAAAGGGGGGTGAGTGGAGAGAGAGAGAGGAAGCAACTCTGCACATTCAAAAAGGGTGAAATCTACAAGGAGAAAAACCACATAGAGGCTCTTCTGTACCACGTAATGTCTGCTTGGAGTTATGCAGGAGGGGGCCTTGAAGCAGACCTGAGAGCCTTGCGTTGCCATTCCGCAATTACACGTAGAACGTAATGCCTCTCTTTGTTGTATATTATCAAGCCCAAGCACTGCTGAAGCAAGGAGTCCTGACTCCAAAAAGGATATGGAACGAGCAATTATAAAACACATGGGAAATTTGCAGTGGCAGCCATGTTTCCGCTAAACACTGGGCAGAAGCAACGGCCTTTGGGAAGCCAGCTGAACAAGGCTGCAGCCATCAGGATAAAGCAATGAGCTCCTGCCATGAGGGCTGTAGCCTTTCTGCAATCAGGATAAAAGCGTTGAAGGGGAGGGGTTTTCCAGCAAGGAAAACGGGTGAAGGCAAGGGGTTAAGAAGCTGCATCAAACTGCCATCTCAGCTGCTGCATTTTATGAAACAAACCAACAAAAAAAGTCTGCCTGAAGAATCATGTACTATAATGTCATGTAAAAGTTCTTCCCTGACAATATGAATGGTGCTATACCACAAACTCCACATGGGCAAATAAAACTATACATGCTGGCATGCTGATGGAGGCCAAAGTTATTTATATTAACTTATACTTTTATACAGAACTTTGTTTACAACATTCTTTGGATACAAATATATCACTTCTCAGGGGAAACAGTGGGAGTCGTTTGCAGACTACATCCCAAAGTATTCCATGGGGGATTTTACGTGTTTTTAGAGAGGAGATATAAACTACATTTCTTAAATCGACGTGTGTGTGTGTACGCGTGCACATTTTCTTTTAAATCCTACCAGTCACTAAGTGCTACTTACTGTAAATGCCTTTTTTGTGTAACGGCGAGGATTCTGTGTTTCAATGTGATGCACTTAGCATGTCCATGTTAATTTTTAATTTTGGGAACCAGGCACTTCACACCGGCTGACTTCTAAAGCAAGGCCTAGCTAGTGCAACTGAAAAAATTGCTAGAAATCAACTGCCAGGCCTATGAAATCTATTTAAAGATTCACATTTGAATTGAGTAGTTAGTGCATTGGTGGTTGTGTGTGTGTGTGTGGGGGGGGTGTCCTCTCCCTACAGCAGCCCTTCCTTGCTGAGTTTCACCATTTCCATAAAGCACATTAAAACAAGTGTGTGAACACTCCGAGATGAAAGTACTAAACACTCTTGAGACTTCCAGTGGAAAGTAGAGCTGCCTGACTTTTCTCCAAGCAGACAGGAATGCCCATGATTCAGCAGCCTGAGTAAATAAAAGAGGTCCTTATTTCCTAATTTTGCTGGCTGGCCGTACTGCAGCACTCTCTGTGCCGCTGCCAAAGGGAATGCAAAGCTGGAACTACACCCAGCTGCTGAAGGACCGTCTTTGTTAGCCAGCCAGGCCTTCCTGGCCATCTTCTGGCAACAAAACCACCATATCCTGCAAGAAAGACCTTCGTCTCAGGCTTGAGAGCACTCTAGTCTGCCTAATAGGACCAAACAACAGATTTTTGCCCCGTCTGTGTTGGAGAAGGACAGCTGGAAACTCAGTTAGTGGCAAAGTAACACCTGTTCAGTCATATTTATGGGGAAAGTGCTCTGCTAACAGAAAAGTGAAGGAATACCAGAAGGAGTTATTCCACAGGGGTGGGAGGGGGGAGGCATCAAAGCACAAAGCACCTCTGTGGTACAAGCAGCCAGCCACTCATGTGCCAACCTCAATAGTTGTGAAGTCTTGAAAGTGATCTTATCCCCCCACTGCCGTTCGCTGAATTAACAGAGCTGCTTTTAAACAAGGTGGCTCAGCATCAGAAAGGTGCATGACATACACACATTTGGGCTGGACTATTTTGCAAGCAGAAAACTGGGAGCTCTGTTCTCCCCTTTATTTATTTATTATATAGAGAGAAAGATATAATCTTTCTTTTGGCTAACATCACCAAAGCTCTTAACAGGCCTGTGATCCAAGTCAACAGCGGCTTGAGTGCTTTTGAAAATGCTACTCTATAATTGGCTCAAAGCAACAACAACAAAAACTATAGAGAAAGAACATGGAAATGGCTCTAGGCCCCTTTTGAAATTAGTTGTGCCTCCAAACAAAATCACTTACATGCATGCTAGTTATGGGATTGTATACCTGGTCAAATGGGGCAAGTCATTGTTTTCTGGGGGGACGTTATCAATTTGATCCAATTACTAATATTGCTGGTCCTTGAAAGCAAGCGCTCTCTAGAGGAGGCAACAGTGGTTCCTAGAACTGCTGTAATTTCCTCCCTCGTTCACCCCACTATTTGCATATGCCACAAGTGGACCATAAGGGCTAAGCCACTGCCAAGCCACCAGCCAATCAGTGTAATAGAAGGCCCAGCTTGCTCTTGAATGGATGATAAGGGCCCATGGGGCAGCTGTGGACATCTTCTCATGTGACTCTCCTCTCTTCACAATATTCCCTTTCTCTCTGCTTCTGCCAAAGAAGAAAGGAGGCATCAGAGATCACAGCTGCAAGTTGGCCCTAGCTTCATATCAGAACTTTGGGCAAGCTGAGGCTGACAGAGATGTGGAAAATTAGTTTCATTTTTATCATTTTGGAAGGTTCATTGTGAACAAAAATTGAGAATGGTAGTGTTTAATAAAATTGGTGTCTAATTCACTAGCTATAATGGGATAACTCCTGCGTCTTGGCCAACTGTGTGTCTGATACACAAAAAGGCCCCATACACCCGAGCCAATGACACTGGACTAAGGCTACATTCACTTTTTGCCTCGTGACTGAAGCAGACATTGTTCGAAGATTGTGTAGGCCATAAAATATACCTGTGGCTACTAAAGCCATGAGTACTGTCACAGGGGGAAAAATCCACATAAAGCTGCACAAAGCTGAGGGCGCATGCTACTAGAGATGTAGGGAGGTGTTTTTGCCTCACATTCAATTTCCCAAAACAGAATCAGTACATTGGTGGCGATGTCATTGCTTCAGTCACTTTAGATCCAACTACACATTCCATTAATTGTATACCTTGTAGCAGAGGGTTAGCCTTTTTATTTAGTGTAGCGTAATCCTCCCCTTCTGGAGTGCCATGGTCCCAATCCAAATTGGGGTCATGTGCGCTTACACTACAGTAAATAAAAAGCTGAACCTCAGCTACTTGCCATGCAATTAGCATAACATGTCATTTCGCTCTTAAGTCTCCTCCTTATCAGCCTTAACAGAAATTCTTATCTTCTTTTTCAGTGGGAGGGGAAATACATTAGATCGGGATTTCACCACCAAGAATGACAGCAGTTGAGAGACACCCTCCTCCACCATATATAAACTCACCTGCTTCAAGTTGCAGGTGGGCAGGCCTCTCTACAGTTCCTGAGGTTGCTTGCTAGACTTTGCCACCAGGTGGCTAGCCTGGTCAACTACCAAAATGTGTAACTGTGGAACCACTTGAATTAGAAGTTACAATCCATATCTAAAGCAAAACAGTAATCTTTAGATTCCCGCTTTTGTGTCTTAAGACCAAGAAAACACATTGCTTTCTTCTAAAATTAGGGGTCACCAAGCAGCCTATAGCTGCTGGATTAGTACATGATCAAAAAGAAAATACAATACATCGGAGGGCCAGACACCTCCCAATTGCGGGTCTTGCTGATATATTTTTGCTACCTGGGCTAGTTAACTGTAACGGCAGACCTGTCCTTGGGCCCATAACTGTCCTTGGGCCCAAGAGGCTCAATATGATGTATGGGTGAGTGCAACCTAGTAAGGTTCCTTAACAGAGACAGGATTTACAACAATGGTTACTTTCGAAGAAAATACTGTACAGAAAAAGAATTGACAAAGCAATATATTCTAGCTGTGGGACAAAAGCAGACACACCAGTATATCATATCCCTAGACTTATATACATATTTACATGTTCACAAACATAAAAACAGGGATACTGTGCATACACACAGAGAGGGGGTGGGGAGAGATAGATTTGACATATATTCCAATGCAAAATTAAATGATACTAAATACAGAATTAAAACATCTGACCCAGGCAGGTCAGTTAACCAGAAAGATAGTAGACATCTGGTGCTTTAAAACCATACTTGATTAAAGAGTATTTTTGCATCATGGATATTACTTATCATATATATAAGGAATCTCAAGGAATAATGAAGGTGTGAGCAAATTAAAGAGAGCTCAGATACTACTGAAATAAAACAGAGTCCAATCATGAGTATATGTTAATAACTGGGCAAAAATTTTCTTCATTACATCACAAAATTGAAAGTTACTCAACAACCAAAATATATAGATAATTCACAATACATGTAACAATCATACAGCAACGATCATACAGCAAATGATTCCTTTTTTTCATAAATTGTTATAGTACTCAGCATCCATAGTGCCCACATAATTCCAAGTGGCCACAAAATGTGTGTGATGTTCAAGGAGAATTTATAATTATACCTTTTAACACAGATGTAATACGTTAACGTCTCAAGCCATACGTTATTACACAATTTCCTCCATTTATTCTCAATAGAAATATAAACAATTTTGGAAAAGCTACAACTTTAATAATACAACCACCACATTTTTTCACATCAGTGGCCCCACATTAAACTCACTCATTTGTCTCATAACTTATTTAACTGCTTGAAAACTAATACTCTGTAATGGGCATTCAAAAGAGAAATGTGAACTTTAAAAATTATTTATAATTTACAGATGTTTTTAAAATCTATCAATATTTCAAACGTACTCTGGGAGGACCAATTAAATGCATTAACAGTTGGGTTACTGGGGGAGAAACTTAAAGGGGTTCTGCATTAACAATAGTGTGTGGTGACTTTTTTTCCTGCTTTAGAAAATGTGACAAGAAGTGAACACAAATCCCAGAATCAACAGATTAGATATTTTAATGCCACACAAGACAAAAACAAATCCTGATGCTTGCAATATCCTTTTCATGGTTAGGGAACAAGCTCATTTGCCCAAGTAGCATTTTTGTACTGCAAAATTCAGCTTCCAAATATAAAGAGATGAGAAATGTTAATGTTCTTTGTTGCTTAAAAATTCATTCAAAAGAGGTGTTTCAATGCCTTTTATCATATGAACCTTAACTAAGAAGCTCACTATTATTCAATCACTTAATTCAGAGAAAAATATATAGAAATACTTTTAAAATATATAGAAGCTACAGTCATCGTCTATTTTATTACATGACGGGAAGGTGTCTTTCAATCCAACATTATGTTTCAGTTCACAACAGAATGCTTCCAGATATTCTACAACACACACTATTCCCAGAGTTGCAGATGGCTAAAGAATGACATAAAGATAGCTAAAGAGGGAAGGCAAAGCATGGAAATGGAATGAAATCTACGTTTCATTTTTGGTGCAAGAAGTGGTGACATGGGGCATGGCCAGACGAGGGGGATGATCTCACGATTTTATGATCGCGAGATTGTTCCCCTCGACTAGATGCAGCATGAAACGTTGTGGCCATCATTTGGTTTTTTTTTTAAAAAAAACACATTTCAGAACATTTGAGAACTACAAGTTCAATCGCAGCTTTTAAAGCTCAGCTAAAAACTTTTCTTTTTCCTAAAGCTTTTAAAACTTGATTTTGCTCTGACTTTTATACTGTTAGTTTTACTCTACCTTGTGCCTGTTTGGTGCATTCTCTTCCCTTCCTTATTGTTTTATTATGATTTTATTAGAATGTAAGCCTATGCAGCAGGGTTTTGCTATTTTATTGTTTTACTCTGTACAGCACCATGTACATTGATGGCGCTATATAAATAAATAAATAAATAAATAATAATAATAATAATTAAAGGAAAAAGAGCGCACGAGCGCTCGAACGGAACCGTGAGGATTTTTTTTTTAAAAAAACAACCCTCGTGTTCCCCCCACCCCGTGCCCGGCTCCATGCAGTTACTCATGAGGAGCCGGAGGGGAACGCGATGGCGGGCCACATGTCCCGCAGTCTTGGGATTATCCTGAGACCGCAGGAAAAACTGGGATGGAAGAGTAGGGTCATATCCTGGGGAAAGGGAGGAATCATCCCTCCCTGCTCCCGGGATGCCCTGTGCATCATGTGAACACACACGGATGATCCCGGGGTGATCCCCGGGATATCGCCCCATCTAGCCATGCCTATGGACTAATTTCTAGGAGTAGACAAATACAATGTTGATTTTTATTTGCAATTTTTTAAAATATTGGTAGCTGTGTTGGTCCATTATTCAATTTGGTCCATTTTGAGATAAAACTCAAAAGTAACTCAGAGTACTTTCTCTGCCTCACACCTATGTGTTCCTTTTAGTGCTAGAGACAGAATCTAGTAACTGGCTAAAGTTTCCCATTTATTTATTTATTTGAAATATTTTTGCCACCTTTCTATCCCAAGCTCCTCAGGATAAGCTCACAATGTAAACTAAACTCACAAAATAAAGTAAAACCATCTACAATGCAGATGGATTAGAAAAATGTAACTCTGTTGGTTCTCCTAGACCTTGCAGTTGTGTTCAGTGCCATTGACAATAAAATCCTTCTAAGATTGCCTTGGAGGAATGGGTATAGGAAGGACTGTTTGGAGCTTACTCCATGCATTCCTGCGAGGGGGGTCAGGGGCAGGACCCAGATAGTGGTGCTGAGGGCCAAATGCTCTACTCCTTGGCCAGTAGCATATGGGGTTCCACAGGATTCTATCTTATCTCCCATCTTGTCCAACATCCACATGCAACTGCTGGGTGAAGTCGCCTAGCAGAGATTTGGGCAGTGGAGTCGTCCGTCAATACATAACACCCACCTCTACATTTATTTCTGATCCTGGGCAAGCAGTAGAAACCCTGAATCCCTGCTTAGTCAACTATGAAGGAACGGAATGGATAAAATAAGCTGAAATTTAATCCAAACAAGACAGAAATATTGTTCATGAGTATTTAGATATGCAACCTGTCTTGGACAGGGTTGAAATGCGCCTAAGAGGTTCATAGGTTGGTGTTGCTCCTTAATACAGCACTTCTTGTTGTGCAGGTGGCTAGGACAGCCTTTTTTCAAATTTTAATTCTATGCCCCCTGGGCAGTGTTGGAGGTGGGTGGTCCTGGATCCAAGGCTAGTGCCATGTCTAGCCCTGCTCCTCCTGGGTTGGAAGAAGGTGTTTCAGGTGATCAATCAGAATCAGACTCTGAAGTAGAGGATTCAGCGCCAGAAACAGGCCACCTGTACAAGCGGGGGAGAAAGCTCTCACGGGCTCTTCACCAGCTGGTGGTGAACTCTCTCCAGAGCTTATCTCGTCAAGGGCAAATCATATACAGTCAGTGGGAAGCCAACATTCTTCGGAAGGAGAGAGCACGGACAGGTTAGCCCACAGCAGACTAAAACGGGTGGAGCGAAAGGAAGGCGAGAGAAAGTCGGGCCGGCTCACCTCAGAACTAGTCTCTCTGAACTTAACGCATCTTTGGAAAAGGCTTTCCATTCTTCTTGAAAGGACAATTGTCTCCCTTAGTTTGCATGGTTTTGCCTAGGGAAAGTTCCCAGAGATTAGACTCTCTTCAGGTGGGAAGAGATGTTTATTGCTTGAATAAAGTTTTGTGGATTACTTAGCAGGCCTCATTACTGTTTCCCAAGGAGGCAGGAGGTTTATTTATATTTTATTTATTTTATTTATTACATTTTTATACCACCCAATAGCTGAAGCTCTCTGGGCGGTTCACAAAAATTAAAACCATAATAAAACGAACAACAGGTTAAAAACACAAATACAAAATACAGCATAATAAGCACAACAACGATAAAACCACGCAGAAAAATTGATATAAGATTAAACTACAGAGTTAGATCAGTAAAATTTAAATTTAAGTTAAAATTAAGTGTTAAAATACTGAGAGAATAAAAAGGTCTTCAGCTGGCGATGAAAAGAGTACAGTGTAGGCGCCAGGAGGACTTCTCTGGGGAGCTCATTCCACAACCGGGGTGCTACAGCGGAGAAAAAACCCCTCCTAGTAGCCACCTGCCTCACTTCCCTTGGCAGGGTCTCACAGAGAAGGGCCCCTGTAGATGATCTTAAGGTCTGGGCAGGTACATATGGGAGGAGACCTTCGTTCAAATAACCTGACCCCAAACCGTTTAGAGCTTTGAATGTCAATACCAGCACTTTGGCCTGGACCTGGACTGGCAGCCAATGAAGTTGTAAAAGGACTGGCATAATGTGATCTCGCCGGCCAGTCCCTGTTAGTAAACGGGCTGCCCTGTTTTGTTCCAGCTGAAGTTTCCGGACCGTTTTCAAAGGCAGCCCCACGTATAACGCATTGCAGTAATCCAAACGAGAGGTTATCAGAACATGGATAACCATAGCTAGGCTATCTCTGTCCAGATAAGGGCGCAGTTGGTATATCAGCCTAAGCTGGTAAAAGGTGCTATTTGCCACTGAGTTCACCTGTGCCTCAAGTGACAGTTCTGGATCCAAAAGTAGCCCCAAACTATGGACCCGATCTTTTAGGGAGAGTGCAACCCCTGTCTTGTTTTGAGAAACACGACAGCCGGAGACAGCATGTCAACCTCAGACCCAGGAGTCCAAGCTGCCCATCCCTCCCACTCATAGCCAGTACGGAGAGAACCACACTGGCTGCATTTACAAGCTCGCAAATACGAGCTCAGAGAGGGGGGAAAGGGGCACTGCATCCCCAGGCCTCCCCAGCCTCTGTTCCTCTCCCTCCTTAACGCCTGTCTAGCTAAACTGAAGTGCAGGAGGCGATACTCCCAGGGCTTGCGCCTTGGATAGGATTGTGCCCTCAGTCTGCTATACCAGCTATGACCCCTTCTGACAAAGTTGTACTTTACCAGACTACTGCAGAAGCATTCAGAAACTTCAACTGGTGCAAAATCCTGTTACAAGGTTGCTAGTTCGGGACAGACAATCAGAACACATTCTGCACTGGTTACTTGGTCATATCTGGATTCAATTCAAGATGCTAGTTTGTTTGTTTTTACCTTTAAAGCGCTAAACAACTTGAAACCCAGATACCTTAGGGGACTCAGATCTTTCATATGTACCTACTCACATGCCTCATTCAACATCTGAGGCCTTGTGCTGGCTACCACTGCCAAATGAGATACATAAAAATGGGCCAGGGTGGGGGGGAGAGAGAACTAATTGAAGGCATTATGGGGGAAATGGTCTTAATAGTCCAGCTGATTGTTAATATTAAGGGGGGCAATTGGCCCTCCTAGGGAAGGAAATGCCATAATCTAGAGCCACTAGAGGGAAGGCTCTGCCCAGCCAATCGGATCTCCAATGCAACATGATGCAAAGCAAGACATCCAATGACAAATGTGTGTGTTTTAAATGTGTTTATATAATGTATTTGTTTTCTTATTGTTTTAATTGAATTTTTATTTATCTATGATTGCAAGCCACCTTGAGTGCCATTTTCTGGTAGAGAAGTGGGGCACAAATCAATTAAATAATAATAAATGCAGTTGGCAGTCTGGTTAGAATCAGAGATGAGGCCCTTCAAATACCTGGTCCCACAATGTTTATGGCTTTGTTGGTTATGACTAGCATCTTAATTTGTGACCAGAAACATACTGGTAACGAATGCAGATGAAACAAAACTGCAAGTCATATGCTTTGTGAAACAGACCCCACATGAACGCCGATGGCCCACAGTTTGCATAGGCCGAACCTTCTGAACACTTTTTTAAGGCCGCCTCTTCAAGGGTCTCCATTTCCTCTGGAAATGGTGGCCATAAAGCAGCCATGTATTCAACATTATGTACACAGCTGATAAGGTGCAGAGTGCTCACACAGCTAAGCAGCCACATCCCGGGGGGGGGGGGTGTTAAGCGGGGCGCTCTGGATTGGGCCAAAGCACCCAATCTGACCCACTTCAGGCTGCTTTGGCTTAGATCCGACCCAATCTGATTCCAGACCGATTCAGTCCGAATTGGCCCGCTTCAGCTCGGAATTCAGATCTGGAGTCAAAGCTGTGAAGAGCCCCCGTAAAATGCCCTCCTGGGCAATGCAGCCACTTGAGGTTCCCTAGTTAGCTCGGAGCCCAGGAAGCCTCCCAGGCTGCACACTTGCTCTTTTAGGGGGAGTGCAACCCTCAATTGTAAACCTCATGGGCTGGCTAGGGAATGCTGGGAGTCGTAGGACTTTTTCTGCCTAAACATGCATAGGATTGTGCCTTTAATAGCTCAAACTATATATAGAATGAAACACCATGTACTTGTGGGTTAAGGAAGCCTCCCTCCATCCCTCCTACACAGAAAACAAGAAAAAGAAGTGTTGCTTGGATTGTCCCATCCTATAATAGAGCCGACTGTAAACACATACAAGGGAATATTATCTTTGGTTCATAGATCTGAGCACAGGAATTAACCCTGATCTACCAGAGGGCAACAGAATAATGGATTAATTATTTTGCCATTGCATCTTTAACTGCATTATTTGAGGCTTGTTTTCAATGTTATTTGCATGCAAGTTTCCCGGTGTGGTTTGACTTAATTGCAAGTGGGGAAAAAGAGATGCAGCCAACATTTTCCTCCTCTTACGTATGGATTCCATTTGGGAAAGGCTGCTGGAACTCACGATTAGCTGTCTGAAATAGAGGCCTCTTCAGAAATGCAGATATCGTTTCTTTGTTTAAGGCTGTATCTAAAATGACCCGTAGAAGCTTCCTGTATTTGGAATGGAAGCTCTGTGTGAAATATAGTAAATTAAGCCTTTGGCTGTCACAATTGGGGGGGAAAGAACGAGCAATAGAATAGCTGCTGGATTTGAATTTTTTTTTATTGCTTCATTTACATCCTGTCTAAAATCTTCTGAGAAGCTCAAGGTGTCTTATCTCTGGCTACCAGGGGGTTTTCAGCAGCCAAAGCAGTTAACATACTTTCTAACTCACTCACTCTCTCTCCTTTTTTTTTTTTTTTAAGGCCACCTTATCTTATCAGGATGATCTCTTCAGCTGAGGAGAACCCAGTATTTCTCAGAAGCTGTACACTGTATTGACAGTTCAGTGCAGCTACGACAAATGGATGTTAGGGTAGAGAGAAATCAGTTAACCTGTTCCACTCTCCGTTTCGACTCATCTTTCGATTGTTTAACCTCAGGAAAGGTGTCCTCCAGCCTACCCCTGTTTCCATGGACTAAAAGGCACATGATCCCATCAGTACTAAAGAAATCTGGTGTAGAGGGAATGACACAGAAGCAGTCCCTACTCTGGTGTGCATACAAAGCCTTGGTGACTCTCCCCATTGAGAACCAAATTTCAAAGGAGCAGTGCACAAAAAGCAAGATAGAGCCGGCTCTTCCCTGAAGTCGGAGAGAGTGCGCCTCTCAGAGCCATCTGAGGAGGGCTGATAGTGGCTATTTTGAACAACCAATCTGTTTCTAACATCCACTCCCCACCTTGTGCCAACCAGGCAGGAAAGACCCATGTGATCAAACCTATAAATGCTCTCTCAGTATTCACACACTCTTCACAGCTGCATGGGAGCACAACCGGGAAGGCAGTTTTGTCCTGGATTCAAGAGCAGATAGTTTGGTGGTTGCACACATGCGTTGCATGCAGAAGGTCCTATCTTCAATCCAGGCTTCTCCCAGTAGGACTTGGAAAGTCCTGTTTGAAACCCTGGAGTTCCGTTGCCAGTCAGTGTAGGCGATACAGAGCTACTAGATGGACCAATGGTTAGAGATGTAAAATTTCTGGAAATTTTGTGGCCATGGGGGGGGGACGGGGGACGGGACGACGACAGGTCCATCCCCTGTTTTTTTTCCTGAGGGAAAAAACCTGAAATTTTGGAAAATTGAAAAATAGAAAATGCTTATTTTTAGTGCTCTTTACAGATATAAAGTCACTTTGTTGCTTTAAAATAGTTTTCCCCAATCTGGTGCCCTCCAGATATTTGAGGTTTCAGTTCCTATCAACCTCAGGCAGAATGGCCAATGCTCAGGAATGATGGGCACTGTGGTCTAAAGCATCCAAAGACCACTAGATTGGGGAGGGATGCTTTAGAAACTTTCTGTTCCTAAAGTTACTTATGTATAACTTAGTTTGCTCATCAAATTATTATTTTATTTATTACTGCATTTATATTCCGCTTTTTTCTTCCAAGGAATCCAAGGCGGCATATATAATCCTCCTCTTCTCCATTTTATCCTCACAACAACCCTGTGAGGTAAGTTTGGCTGAGAGTCCGTGACTGGCCCAAAGTCACGCAGTGGGTTTTCATGGCTGACTGGGGTCTAGAACCCAGAACTCCCGACTCCCCGTCCAACACTTTAGCCACTACACTGGCGTACATACTATATTAAATGACTGGTAAGCATCAGAACTATATTAAATGACCAGTAAGCACCTGAAACACAGGACTCTATAGAACTTCAAATTGTCAAGAATATACATTTACTGTCAGGAATGCACAATAGTGACTTTATTCACATGTTTGGGAACTGAGCATAAATGTACATCGGTAAAATATATTTTAGATCAATAATTTCAATAAGGAATGAAAGAAATAACTATGCTAGAAATTTTACAGACAGGATTAAAAAAACATTTTTCCCCATGGCTTCATTATTTCTAGACATTTTACATCTCTGGTCTTTCTATAAAAATGTTCTTATTACATAGTATTTAGAAATCATTTTGGGGGAAGATAAAAGCTGAGTAACAATATAAAAATACTTTGCCTTAAATTCCAAAAGGACATATTTCATAATCAAAGCTTAAATTTTATTTTATTTTATTTGGAAAAAACAAATAAAAAATGGTCCCCAGGGGGGCCTTCACATCTCTACCAATGGTCTGACTCTGTATTAGGTAGCTTCCTATATTTCTCCATACAGGATGCCAGGGAATTAGGAAGGAGCATCACATAGTCTGTATAGTTAGAATTGTGAATAATTTTGACAGCAGGGTTCTGATAGAGGTAAGGGCACTGAGTTGCAACAAAAGAAGAGGAGAGAAGATTGCAGTGGTTTAAATCAGGAGATGACTAGGGGCGTTGCTAGATGAGGCCTTAACGCGCCTTGAGAGCCGGTTTCCCTGCTGTGCTTCCACATGACGTACAGGGGAATCCGGCCCCAGGCCGCACTGAAGCCTCCTCTAATGCGCCATAAGCGAAGTCACTTATGGCGCGCCTTTTCTGCAGCTCCGGCCTGAGGCCGGAGCTGCAGAACATCTAGCTACTTCCACGGCTTTTTGCGGCTACTCGCTTAGTCGCGAGTAGCCGCAAAAAGCCGCGGACTTGGCACAGCGCGGCCGGGGGAGATCCCGGGAGGGAGAAGGAGGAGAGACGACACAGGACACACACACACACACACGGAGGGAGAAGGAGGAGAGACGACACAGAACACACACACACGGAGGGAGAAGGAGAGACGACACACGGGACACGGAGGGAGAGAAAGATCAGGAAGGGATCAGGAGCGGATGGGGGGGTTAACTAAAAAAAACGGCTTACCTTCTCCGGAGTCTTCGGGCCGCACGTGGCCCCTTTAAACTTTTTTTAAAAAATGGCGGACGCTGCAGGGATCCCGATGTCCCTGCGCATCCCCCATCTGGAAGCCTGGGCGGCTAACGTCAGCGCGCCGTCGCCCCGCCTACCTGCCGGCTTATCCCGGCAGGTCTAGCAAGGCCCTAGGTTATGAACCAGACTTTTCACCAGGAAGGCAGAGAGGAAGGCCTGCACAATACTTACAGGAAAAAGCGACTTATTATTTGTTTGTTAACTGAATTTACATCCTGCCTTTCCACCAAAACGGTGCTTACAAACATGAAATACAGCAAAATCTTAAGTAACACATAACAAATCAATTAAAACAGTTAAAATCAAAACAATTAAAGAACCCACCAGTTAAAAAACCCAAGAAGTGTCTTTCCTGCTGTTGAAAGAACAAAGCCAACCTAGCCTCCCTTGGCAGTGATTTCCAGAATCTGGGAGTGGCCCCTGATAAGGTCTTCTCTTGGGTCCCCACCAAACATGTCTCTGATAGCAGCAAACCAAGAGATGGGTCTCCCCAATGATCTTAAAAACTGGGCAGGCTCATATGTAAGAATACAATCTCTCAAATAACTGGGTCCAAGTCATACAGAGAATTACACAACATAACAAGCACTTTGAATTGTGCCTGGAAACAGTCAAGTAGCCAGTGAAACTGCTGTAAGAAGGGAGTCACAAGCACCCTGTAACGGACCTTGATCAACTATCTGGCCGCAGCATTCTGAAGCACCTTCAGTTTCTCAAGACTTCTCAAAAGCAGTCCCATGTAGAGCATGTTAACAGCAGTCCAAACAGGATGTAACTAAGCCATGTGTCATGATGGACAACAGGGTGGATGGCAACATTGTCAATTGATACTGAGCGTATAAAATGAATATCCTGAAAGGTAAGCCCCTAGGTTTTGGACACATTTTGGTAAACAGATGAGAACAAACAGTGTCAACCTTATTATTGAGCGATGCAAAGTCTTGAATGGAGAATGAAAATGGGGAGAAAAGTTAGAGAAGAGACACTGAAGATTTCAAGAATTGGTGTAAATCAGAGTAGGGTAGTACTATAACTTCGTCAGGAAGTTGGCAGAGTAGAAGGACAAATGTATAATGGTCAAAATCAAGTAATTTTTTTTTATTTCCTCCAATGGCATTCAATTGTATGAGAGCGTGAATAGAGAGATGTTGGATAGTATAGATATCCCAGAACTAGGGCTAAAATAGGCAGAGATCATTGAGGGAATAGGGGAAACCATTCAAAAGTTGAGGACAAGGATGATTTGGAAGGAAGAAGAAACTTCACAGTCTAAAGAGTGACCACAAGTCACACAAGAGATGAGGGAATGATACTTTGGAGACAGCCACTGCCTCAACGGCCTCCAGGAGGAGCAGGATGGTGTGTGTACAATATTAAAGAATACAAGGTGATCCAATCTCTGAACTGGCTGTTGTTGAAAACATTTGGTTAGATAAATCAGAGGGTGGAACCTCTTTCAATTTGAAAGCCGAATTCCGTTTCGGAGAAGCTCTCAGGGGCTGCATTCAAGTGGTGGATGGGGCTGAAGGCAAAATACCAGCATACTAAAGCTTAAAGGTCTTACTACCAACAAGTAAGTCTTAGGAGAGGCATATCAGAATTGGGGAAAACTGCACAAAGATCAGGAAAATGCTAAAAGTTTGGTGTTTGGAGGAAGTGGCCATGGCCGGATTTGGCCCCTGGCTGAGTTTCCTTGCCACTAGGCCAAATGGTGTGATCCAGAAATGCATTTCTTATGTCCTTATACAGCCTTAAAATACAAAACCCAAAATGCAGTGCAAATCCAGGACATTTAAAATCCATTAAATGAAGTTAATGGATGTTCCAGTCTTTTTCATTAACACTGAATGTTAATGAAATAGTAATTTTCATTAATTAGTATTGCATCAAATGACATGATACTAGAACTGAACAAAATATGAATTAACACATGGATTTTCCCTGGAAACATGTTGCTTATTAAAAACGGAAATCATACAGCAGATTTCACGCATACCTGGCTTTATACCTATATTTCTCCCCCTCTCTTTTTGTACCCCAACCACCTACCAGGATCTTTAATGTTAGTGATAACCTCAGGCTTCCCAATGCAATGAAAACTCCCTGTTAATTGTGTATTATCTTTGTGTGTCAGCTTAGTGGAGAAATGAAGGAATCGTCTTCCAACTAGCTTCAGCCACTTCTCTTGAGAGCAGTGCCCTTGTCAGAGCCTTAGAGATACGAAGGGGAAAAAAAGTCCCATCCTTGAAAATGAGTCCTTGCTGTGTTCTTATCAGCTCTTGGTGTTTAGTGCTCGGGTTGGGGAACCTCAGGTCCATGGCCAATTTGGGTCCTTCCAGGGGGTGGGGGTCCCAATCTAGCCATAGATGGCCACGCCACTTTCTTCCCAACCACACATGGATTTTCCCTGGAAACATGTTGCCTACCAGGATTTTTAAACTTAGTGATAACCTCAGGTTTCCCAATGCAATGAAGATTCTCTGTTAACTGTGTATTATCTTTGTGTGTCAGCAGTGGAGAAAGGCAGGAATTGTCTTCCAACTACCTTCAGCCACTTTTCTTGAGAGCAGTACCCTTGTCAGAGCCTTAGCGATAGTAGTTTCCTAGCTTTTGTGCAGTTTATCCCCATTCATAAAGGTTGAAATGCCTCTCCTAAAGCTCAGTTACTGACAGTAAAGTACAATATGTTATTTAATGTACTATGTTCTACTTGTGGGCTGGTTGGTCATTTTATGAACAGCCTAGATAGCCCTTGGTCTGATCCAGAATGGTTCTTCTTACGCTGTTATGTTCTTAACACATTGGCGTGCGCACAGGGGGTGCAGAGGGTTCAACTGAACCCCCTAATGTGCTGCCGCCGCCATGTTTGCCCCGAGAGGGAAAGGGAGAGTTTAAAGAAGATGAGGAAGGTTGGCGGGGGTGCAGAAGAAGATATTAATGCTAAGGGAAAACAGACGCTCTTTGGAGCCGGCCCAAAGGGGCGGACCGGGGGCCTCTCGACCGTGCGCGCCGGAGGAAGACGCCCCCAGAGGCGTCCGCGGGGAAGGTTCCTCGTGCTCCCTTCGCCCTCCTCGTCCTCCTCCTTGCCAAGGGGGCGGACGCGGGGATCGCTGGCTGGCTGGCGGGGCGGGTCTGCGCGCGGTTGGGGTTTGCGCTCCGGGAGCGGCGCAAAAAGTTCTGCAGCTCCCCCCCACGTGGCCGGCTCGGGGAGGCCGGAGGGGTGGGTCAGCGAGGGTGGGGAGACTCCCGGGGTTCTTTTGCCCCCCCCTCCCGACACCATCGGAGCCTCACTCAGCGCAGGAGCTGCTGCCGTCAGAGGGATCACCATGCCTCCCGCGGAGATCAACAGCGGAAAGACCGTTTCCGCGTAAGTTCTCCCTCGCCGCCGCCACCTCCTCGGTGCCTGGATTTTGTTGTTGGGGGGGGGGGGTGGCCGAGGAAGAAGGCTGAGATTTGCACGTTCCCCCGGCGTAGTAGCAAAAGGAGAGGAAAGGGAGGCGGCATCCGCGGGGCCTACGGCGCACCTGGGCTGTAGCCCGGCATGCATGGGGGGCTATGTGTGGTGGGAAGGGGCGATCGGCCTGTAACTCCTCAAAACAGAGCCTCTGGGGGTGGGTGGGGGTGGGGACTTGTGAAGGCTTCCAGCCAGGTCTACAGTGCAATCCTAGGCTCGCCTACTCAGAAGTAAGCCCCCTTCAGCAGTTTAGTGGGACTTACTTGCAAGTAAACGTGCACAAGATTGCAGCTTCAAGCTTTCCTGGGCGTGAAGCTCGACTTTCAAGAGATGCAAGTGTGTGTGTGTGTGTGTGTGTGTGTGTGTGTGTGCGTGCGTGCGTGCGTGCGTGTGTGTGTGTGTTTAAGGGACTCACAACTACCTGGCAGTAGCGTCCCCTCTTCCCCCTCTGCCCAGCCGTTGATCTTCCGTTTCATCACTTGATCGCTTTGATCTTTCGCTAGCCTACCTACCAGGCAGCGGTATTTTTTTATCTTGCTCCTCAGTCAAAAAGGCTCCTGGAGCGGCTTACCTATAATCAGTAGAACAAGGCAGTTCCTGCCTACAGGCTTAGAATCCAAAACAGCCACCACATACAAGGAAAAAGGAACAGGGAGGGAAGAGGGGGGAAATATTGTAGCAGGACTCCTGGAATATCTGTTTTATAAATGTCCCTTTCAGTGCCAAAGGCACACCTGAGGTTTTGGACCTTCTTACATGCTTACTTGTGAGTAAGCTCTACTGAACAGGGTGGAGCTTCCAAGGAAACCTGGGTTAGAGCTGGCTGTTAATTCCCGTCTGCCTATGGGGAGCTGAGGCCTGAATCATAGCATCATAGAATTGTGGAGTTGGAAGGGACCTCAAGGATCATCTAGTCCAACCCTCTGCCATGTGTAGGGAAACCAATTAAACCATCCATGAGAGGTGGCTGGACAGCCTCTTCTTAAAAACCTCCAGAGATAGAGAACCCACAACCTCTGTAGGTAGACTGTTCCACTGTTGTACAGATCTTACTGTCAGAAAGTTTTTCTTTATATTTAATTGAAATCTAAGTAGCTGTAACTTATACCCATTCCAAGGTCTCAAGATAGTGAATGGTCTCCGATCTGCAAGGGATTGCATTTGGACCTTCTGCATACAGAACATGGTGTACTGCAGCCTTTCCCAATGTGCCTTTCAGATGTTTTGGACTACAACTCCCATCAGGCCTGACCATTAGCCATAGAGGCTGAGGGGATTTACAGTCAACACATCTGGAGAGCACCACATTGGGGGAAGACCGCTGTAACCCATCCACAAACTTCCCCAACTCAGTGCCCTTCAGATGACAGACTGCAATTCCCATAATCCCCAGCCAGCATGGCCTGGGCTGGCTGGGGACAGTGAAAGTTGGAGTCCTGAAACAACTGGAGGGGATCAAGTAGGGTAAAGCCAAGTTAGAGCGTTAGGCAAGGATGGATAACCAAGTTCAAATCTTCATTCAGCCATAAAACTCACTGGGTGACTTTGGGCCAGTCACAGCCCCTCAGTCTGGCTTACTTCACAGGGTGGTTGTGAGGATAAAATAGGAGAGGGATGGAAAACATTGTGCTTCTTGGAGGAAAGACAGGATTTAAATATCATCATTAATAAAAGTGTTTGCTTTACATAATGCATAATAAAATAAACGTGTTTGTTATGGTCCCTCCTCAGAATGAGGTGCTAAGAATAAGAGCAGAATAGGGGTAGAATGAAAATAGGGTAAAAATGGACCGTGCCACTTCAGACTGCTGGTGGGGAATGCCATTTTTGAACACCCAAAGAAATTGAGTCCTCCCCCCCCCCCCCGGGTCCTCTAATCTGAATCCCCTAATGAAATGTGCTGCGCACGCCTATGTCTTAACATGCTGGTATTTTTGGTATTTTGACATCATATACTTTGCCTTTGGCCCTGGTTCCTTTTACCTTCAGCCCTGTCCACCATTGCAATGATTTTGGTGCAGGTTATAAACAAGTCAATATTTAAGCACCTTGAAAACAATACAGTGATTACTAGAATCCAGCATGGATTTGTCAAGAACAAATCCTGTCAGATTAATTTGATCTCATTTTTTGATTGGGTAACCTCCCTTGTGGACTGTAGGAATGCTCTGCACATAATATATCTTGACTTCAGCAAAGCTTTTGACAAAGTGCCTCATGACATTCTGATTAGCAAACTAGCTAAAAGTGGGCTACATGAAACAACTATTAGGTGGATCCACAGTTGGCTTCAGAATTGGACTCAAAGAGTGCTTATCAATGGTACCTTCTTGACCTGCGGGAGGTACTGCAGCGGGGTACTGCAGGGCTCAGTCCTGGGCCCAGTGCTCTTCAATATTTTTATTAATGACTTGGAGGTGGAGGTGCAGGGAATGCTTATCAAATTTGCAGATGACACAAAATTGAGTGGGATAGCTAATACCCTGGAAGACGGAAACAAACTTCAAAGTGATCTTGATAGGTTGGAGCATGAGGCTGAAAGCAACAGAATGAAATTTAATAGGGATAAATGCCAAGTTCTACACCTAGGAAAAAGAAACCAAATGCAGACTTACAAGATGGGGGATATTTGACTCAGCAATACTACAAGTGAGAAGGATCTTGGAATTATTGTAGATCACAAGCTGCATATGAGCCAACTGTGTGATGTGGCTGCAAAAAAAGCAAATGCTATTTTGCGCTGAATTAAAAGAAGTATAGCTTCCAAATCGTGCCAGCTACTGATTCCCCTCTATTTGGCATTGGTTAGGCCTCATCTTGAGTACTGTGCTCAGTTCTGGGCACCACACTTCAAGAAGGATGCAGACAAGCTGGAGGGGATTCAGAGGAGGGCAACGAGGATGATCAGGGGTCTAGAAACAAAGCCCTATGAGGAGAGACTAAAAGAACTGGGCATGTTTAGCCTTGAGAAGAGAAGACTGGGGGGAGACATCACAGCACTCTTAAAAGGAGGAGGGCCAGGATCTCTTCTGGATCATCCCAGAGTGCAGAACACAGAATAATGGGCTCACAAATTACAGGAAGATGGATTCCAGCTGGACATCAGAAGAAACTTCCTAAGTGTTAGAACAGTATGACAATGGAAACAATTACCTAGGTAGGTCATGGGCTCTCCCGTACTAGAGGCATTCAAGAGGCAGCTGGGACAGCCATCTGTCAGGGATGCTTTAAGGTGGATTCCTGCATTGAGCAGGGGGTTGGACTCGATGGCCTTATAGGTCCCTCCCAACTCTACTATTCTATGTTTCTATGAAGCCCCTGAGAGCTTCTCCATATAATATATACAGTGCAAGTTTTCTTGCACAACTGTAGACCTTATCATGTATCAGCTGAAAAGGCTAGGAAAATCCTCACTTCCTGCTGGTCCTCGACTTAAAATTGAAGGCTCTGTAGATTCAGTATTAAGGGGGGGAAAGACAGGGGGGAAAGAACGGTGGAACTACATGTAATATGAACTCTACCTTGATGTAAAACACCTGAAATTCAATTAAATTTCTAAGCATCAGCACTTTAAGCAGCAGGATAGATTGTAAAATGTTAATCTATATAAGTAGTAGTTAGAACAATTTTAGTAGCTTCTCTAAGCCTTCACTTGAATATAATCTTAAATCTTTAAATTACATGTACACTGTCCTATTATCAATAATTAGCAAAACATCATTCTGGTCCATAAAAACATCACGTTTGTCTTGGGGGAAAAGGAAACGCTTGGGAGAGGTCTCTCCTAATTCCATCTGTGTAGTCAGCCGCAAATAAAGATGCCACTTGGCTACTTCAAAACAGATCTGCCTAGCCTTTTTACCACCAGCCCATACATTTATCAGTTTTCCCCTATTAAAATTTAAATTAGACACATTTAAATGAATTCAAAGATGCACACTCCTGAAATTTCCTACCCTAAAATTGAAGTGGAACCTTCAATCATGCCTATTGCCACTTATACAAAATCATCTGTGGATGATCTTCCAAACTGTATGACTTGCCTTGCCTTGAAGAAGACGACTCACAATGAAGTTGGATGTGAAAGGAGGCAAGTTACGCTGTGTTTTGAACAAGTAAACAAGTGTACAAATTAATTCAGAGAGCAGTAATTTTGAAAATTTTCTATGTTTAATGTGCACTGCAGTTAAACTACTTTTTCTGTACAAATTAATTTACTGCATCAGTGATCGATGTTTATGTTTAGGCAATTTTATTTCTCAGTATGGTAAAATTAGACCTAATAGTTGCAACCTGTTATGTCCAATCTGTCACTGAAATTCAAATTGCTTTTTTCTATTATTCAAGGAGCAATTTAGAGGAATGAAAGCCATCTAAAACCAGAAGACAAACAATTCTATTGTAAGAGCTCAATAGCCTGTGTCAACCACCAGCTCTATGAATGAGAGATCTTTTCTAGTGAGAATCTTTGCCATCTTTTGCTTCCTTTGCTATCTTTTATGCCTACTGAGCTGTAAAAACAGTAGGGTAATATCAGAAGAAGACACCTTCTTCCTTTCTTTTCTTTTGTAAAAAAAAATCTTACTTTAGCCTCAGCCAAAAATAGATGATCTACACTCAGCCCTTCCAGATCAGGTCCTACTTGTGCAAAATAATATTGGTGAATGCAAGAAGTCCACTCCATACCCAGTGCCTAGAATTTACACGTGGTGCCCCTTGTGAGGTCATAGGTCAATTTTGTGAACCGCCCAGACAGCTTCGGCTATTGGGCGGTATAGAAATGCAGTAAATAAATAAATAAAACAGCCGTGCACACAGCCACTAAACACATACAACAACGCATGGTGGGGAGAGAGAGAAGAAGCTGGTCTTATTTGGAATTCTCTTCTCCAACAGCTAGTCAGGACTGTAAACCTAACAATGCCAAACATATATTTCCCAGGGAAATCCTTTCATGAACCAGTTGCAGCATGTGCGGATTTCCTGAAATGTCTCCTACTCTCTAACCCTCTGCACTACACTTGTAATTAAATTCTCTTTTCAGCACTACACATTTTCTGTTCATATGCTTTACATTTTTGCTTCTATGAATATAAGTAATGTATATGTGAATATACCCTGATTTCCCCACCACCACCACCAGTTTTTACAAGGAGGAAACTAATACTTGATATTTTGTTCTTGACAATGAAACACTGAATTATCAATATTAATAATTTTGTATCACTCCATTTTTAATTTAAAATACATATTTCGTGTCAATTTTGTTTTGTCCTCTGTACAATCTTTTCTTTGCTTCAGCGATCCAGCCATGTCCCAGATTATTCATTTTAATCATTTGGCACAAGATGGCTGCTGGCACTTGCCCCTAGTTTCTGCATGGACCCTTTTAATATGCTGACTTTTCCCCAGCTCGCAAAATCTTTGCCATTTTAGTTGCATTTTAATTTTTATACAAAACCCCATTACTGGTATTCAGAGTTTAAATAGAAGTTTGCCAGCAGCAACTATAATCACTCAGGTGACTGCAGATTTTTAGAACGACACACCAACAAGGACTTAATGCTTGCATTGGAGACTCCCTGCTCCCCACCCCACCCCCACCTTTTGGATAACTGGGAGAAAACTGCACACCCTGGAAAAAGTCATGAGGATTTTTCAGAGATAATAAGGGTATGAACTCACAGGCTATGACGTTGCGTCTTTCAAGGCTATTATTTTGAGACACTTCTGCAGCCTTCCTTAGTAATTTTCCCTTTCATTATCACTTCTAAAACTCCAGGCAGACTTGTCTCATTTGAAGATGGTTGGTTCATCACACTGATTTTTATATATACATATATATATAGCTAGACAGTGCTGATTAATGTGGATTATTCAACTGATTAATAACTTTACTGTTTCACAAGGCCAGGCTGCTGTAATTGCCACATTTTAATAATATTTTAAAATTGCAATTTGCCATGATTGATGATATCTAATTTCTAAGAGTCTTCGTCCTTAGGAAAATGGCATACACAAAGTGGGGAGGGGGAGGCAAGAAAACACCACTATCCCTTGACAGTACGACGACTAACCTAATAGATGTGCCTAAAAACTAATCTGAAGTGTTACTAAAGGTACAGCTGCTTAAATAACAAGCAACACAATCTAAAGCATGTTTACTCAAAAAGTATGTTCCACTGAGTTCTCCCTAGTCATTGGTTTGAATCTAAACTTAGTCATAATTAGAGCAGGCTCATTGAAATTAATGGACTTAAGTTAAATGCTTTATGTTAATGAAATAGTCGTGACTAAATTAAACCTCATGGATTTCAATGTGTCTGTCTATTCCAAGTATGAACAAATCTGGACCCAACCAATAGTCATTCAGAAGTGCAACCTAAATGTCATGTTTAGATGTTACTATTTTCACAGGACTGTGCTGGCTCTCTGCAAATCTTACCCCTTTTAGATCAAGAAATCTGGGCCTCCACTTAGTTTTGATGGGTAGCTCAGCTATTTCCAATTGTAGTGATAGAAAAACTACAATTATTTAGGTGAGATCCAAAGTCCTATGATTTTGACGTCCTTTCTCTTTGAAGAGCAGCCCCCATCAGATCATAAAACACATTATTTTTAAGGTCCCTCTGTTTCAAAAGTTCTTTGTGAAATGGGGGCTGCTTTGGCAGCAAAGCCTCTACGGGTGTCCAGAACTAGTTCCACATTTGTTTGGATCCCAGTTTTAATATTTAACACAGGAAAGTAGACATAGCATAATCATTAATGTGAAACTCCTGACTCTAAGAACGGGTGTTTGGAGAGGCATCAAGCATGGATGCAAAGCCCATTAGATTCTTTGCATTTTCACAATTTGGTGATTCTACAGTAGTTCACTCTTAGCCGCAGTAATTCATTCAGAAGAGCAGCCCAAGCCCTGACTTCCAACCCGAAAGGATGGTACCTGTACCCTTTTTATCACTGCCATGGCAACAGGGAGGTATCGAATGACACTGGTAGTCAGCCAGATTTACTCAATAGCAGGTACATAGGGCTGTTCAAGTGATACCTTTCCAATTTCACATCTCCAGAGGCTGACAGATCTCATGCCCTCACACATCTTCCTCATCTCTCCTCTAGTCCTCTCACAATCAATAACAACACTCAAACCAGGAGAAACCAGAAGTGGAACATGAGCCCCATTCAAGCAAAACTATATCTTGGGATAATCAACATGTGAGAAGAGGAAGTGTGCTGGTCCTACCACCTCTGTTGTTGTGTTCACTGCCCTCCTGTATCCAAGCAACCTGGAATGGCGATTTCACTGGAGTGGTACTGAAAAGCTATTGTCTCAACATCCCTCAGATAATGTTGAATCAGTTGTTGTTGTTTTTGCAGTTTGTAAATTAAATAATCACTATTGTTTAACATCAGTTTCCTTTGTCTTTTCTATCATCTGTTTCAGTACCCTGAGTTTCGAATCCTTGCTAAAGATACCTGACAGTATTTCTATACCACAGAGCAGGCTTCCTGTAACTGGTGACGAACATTTAATACAAAATACAATAGTACAAACAAACAAACCCAAACACTACACAAGGCACTGTGGTCCATAAGAGTTATTGTATGACAGGAACTAGGAGGATAAGTAGAAATCAGAAGAACAAGACAAATACTTCAGATGTGAAGTATACTTTGTGAACCACCGAGAAAGCTTCAGCTATGGAGCTGTATAGAAATAAAATAAATAAATAATAAATATGAAGTGTTATGTCCTACTAGCATAGGTTAACAACTGAAAAAAGGGTATTATAGTTTAGGATCTCATCTACTCACAATCTCTGTATTCAATTACAGTGGTCAATAGGCATACCACCACAGGACAACTCTACTAATCTTATTTGCTGGTTTTGCTATCCCTCTACGTAGGTCTGTAGTGAATTTGACTGTAGCTGCCTTGTCAAAAGATTCATGCAATATTAATCCTTCCTTGTTTCCGCTATTTATTATCTGTTGTACAAAATTTCCTGACTCTGCATTCATTCTGAATTGTGTTTTGTTGACACTGGACTTCACCATTCCCCACAGCAACACACAAATGCTTGATCTATTGCTGAAACTAAATAACACTTTGCCGATTAGGTAAAGCAAAGGTTGTATTTCTTATTGACTACATAGAGTAGAACTACTTTTTAAAAAGAACAGCTTGAGGGAGATGGGCGTCCACTGTAACTGAAACAATTATATGCAAGGTGATGGATTAGGACGTTGTGTGTCTTTTTCAATTGCCTTTTTATAGATCTCACTGGAGGATACACTAACCTGATCTTGTCAAGCAGTAAAGCATGTGCTTATCTATATATGCATGTGATTATGGGACTATATTCACATGTCATGCCTCTATTTAAGTATTTTACTAGATTATCCCATTTCACCATAGACTTTGAAATTGCCACTACAGTTGGGCCCTAGAAGTGAAATTAAATTTAAATGATATCAAACAGTAGCCTCTTGAAGACTATGGGACAGCAATCAGTCGTACAAAATATATGACCTCAAAAAGTGCAAGCAAGGAAGCAAGCAAATAAATAAATATAATGCACTTAAATGAAAAATAAACAATTCCTCAAAATCACACTTTGACTGGTTCATGAAGGGAAAATGCATGTTTACCATAATACAAAATGAGCATTTTCGCTGCTACAGCATGGATCAAGGAATTGTGAAACATGTCAAAGGTCATCTCTGTGAAAGAAATTGTAAAGTCCGAAGCAGCTCTGCTTTAGGTTGTCAAGGTGATTATTCAGAGAATAAGAAATAAGGGATTAAGCTAAAAACAAGCCGAACTTCATTGTGTTTCCAGCAGTTACAATTTAGAAGTGTATAGCTTTTCACAGGCTGTCTCAAGTTGTTCACATGAAAATGATATGCAAGTTACATTAATAACGGGTAATGCAAATGTGCAAATTAACAGTGGCCCTCCAGCTCTGGACATTTCTAATGCAGCCCCACAGTGCTCAACAAATTGCCCACCCTGGTGAAACACAGATTTGCAAGAGCTTCCAATCTCCATCCCAGTCCCCAGCCCTCCCCAATACAAATATCGCTTTGCCAACCCGTTTGAGGAAAGGGAAAGACAAAAGGGTAGCAGATGCAAAAACAAAGGGAGGGAGCCCATAAAGCAGCCAAGGATAGGCCAACTGAAATAAACAGGACTTGGAGCATGCCTTGGAGGCAGCCAGCAAGGGGCTCTGGCAGCTCACCTCAGGGAGGGAGCGACGCAACCGAGAACAAGAAAAAATTGCCCCTGGCCTGTTCCTGATCAGACCAGACCTGACCCAGCTGACAGCAACTACCAGGAAGGGACAAACAGCAGGAGCCTACCGAACACAAACATGGTCCTAGCATTTGAAAGGCTTAATACTCTGAGGCTTTGAATTGTATTTTCTGACATATCAGATTCCAAATATCCTGCTTGCTCCTATCTTGAGAGAGAACAACCACATTCTGCACCTGTTTTAGCCTCTGGATCTATTTCAAGTGAAGCTTATTTAGAAGTATGTTACAGTGGTAGAGGCTAGCAGTAACAATGGCGTAAATAATGTCGGTACAATACCAGGCACAGAATCCTTCTGATGCATGGATGCTTGCCTTCCAAGAGGCTCTGGAAACTGGGTCAAAAGCTGGCATGGGGAAGGAATCACAGTATGCACCCCTCACACTGTATAAGGTATGGAATCCTGACATTGACCTGTGATTCAATAACAACCCTTGATTCAATAACCCACAATCAACCTACTCTCAACCCATATTCTGGGTTGTTCTTATATGTGAACTAAAGGATTTTCAATTCAACCACACACACACCGTACACACATGAGAGGCAAACACACACACAAAAGGCCCAGTCTACTATTTGCAATGCATAATGGTAGAGACCCCCAACCGCAAAGTGACATATGAGTGAAAATAGCTGCCAAGGTGAGATTGGAGGGCATACGCCATTCAGAGCCTCATAGAATCATAGAGTTGGAAGAGGCCATTTTGGCCATCGAGTCCAAGCCCCTGCTCAGTGCAGGAATCCAGTTTAAAGTGTCCCTGATAGGCGGCTTTCCAGTCTCTCCTTCAATACCTCCAGGGGTCTAGGAAGTTGGTTCTTCTGTCTGACTGCTGAGATAGTTAGGAATTTTTTCCTGATGCTAAACCAAAATCCGCCTTGAGCTACAACGATGGATATTGCGGAACGAATTGTTATTCTTTTGACCCCATCTTGGTCTTCTTGAAGAAAAGATATGAAACATTACCATCAACAATGGTAAAGTCTATGTAAATCTGAAAACAAAGTTAAGTAGACTACAGAGCCTCCTGCTGCTTCTTTAGACATGTGTTCATTAAAACAAGCCCTTGTGTGTGTTTTTTTAGAGGGTTTATTCTATTTAAGTCTGGACTTCAAACTCTTGTGGTAGTAGTATGTACACTGATAGCCCTTAGGGCTTTCTATGTTCTGTAAGAGGCCTTGGACAGTGTTGGCATTAAACCATACTCATAGTGCTGCTGGTGGTATGCTCCTGGCTTTGCTATTTAGAGAGTGGAATGGCTGCTGAAAGCTTACACTCGCTTCGACTTTATTCTTGTAAATACTTGGCTTTTGTTTCCTAGCCTTCAACATATGCTTGTTTTCATGTCATCATGTACTACCCCATGGAGCAAACTAGTTTGTTTGTAAGTGTTCCTTTTTGCTACCTTTGAGAAATTCTAATGCAAGTTACATGGTGCTTGGGGTGTTGTTGCTTTTTGTACACATCGTACCAAAATTAGCACAATACATATAGTGAAGTAAGCAATGTGTGCAATGGTAAAAGAATCCCTAAGCATTTTTGAACTTTCGTTTTTATTGAAATTGTTTTATAGCTTTCAATAGAATAAAGGAATACACTTACAATAAAATAGTTGACACTATTTGATGTATCTCGGTAGAGCACAGTGTGTTCGTACTATATTTTTTATTCAAATCTTGAATACAAAATATAGTTACCTTGAAGGAACATATTAAATGCTTTACTATATACATTCACAAAGGACAATGTACATTTATATATACAAATCCTCTGAAGATGACAAAGAGTAAGTTAAAAGAATTAGTTAACAGTAAGTTAACAGAATGCTGCCTGGGGAATGCTGGGAGCTATACGACTTTTTTCTGTCTAAACATGCATAGGATTGTGCTCTTAAGTTAGGGCACATGATGGTTACTTTCTTTGTTGTATCCTATTGTTTTGATCATTCAGTCTACAGTGTGATAAATATCTGGAATGGAGGAACTTTCCTATTGGACCAGATCACTCTGGCAACTTTTCCAGACCTACAGGTTTCTAATCCCCATACTTGATTTTATTTATTAAAATTTATTTATTAAATTTATATCCCGCCCCATAGCCGAAGCTCTCTGGGCGGTTTACAAAAGTTAAAAACAGTGAACATTAAAAAGTATACAAAATTTAAAACCATCAAAAATATAAGAACAACAGTATGGAAAACTTGACACATCAAGTCTTTCTCAAGAACTGCAAGGAAAGAGGGAGAGGCCCAGGCAAACCTTGTACATCCTAGAAGGCAGTGCACTGAGTTGCTGACAGAGCTGCTTGCTATGCCATGCAGGACCCAAGGAAAGCTTTTCCCTTTGGAATCAGGACAAGCAGGGAGTTGGGAGGAGGAATTGGTCTCTGGCAAGGGTATTTCCAACACTGAAACCCCCTCTGAAGGGGTTTCATTCTTCTCCAGAGCTGCTCTAGGTCCAAGAGCAGCTTTGAGGGATGTGAGAATTGTCATGACTATGGCATGAAGGAAAAGTTTGCTATCACAAACCATCCCATTCCATATGTGCATCAGTCCCAATTAGGACCTCCCATAGCTGTTATTCACTGACACATATACTTCATGGAATTTCTATAAGAAATGTCTATGATTTTGAAAAGACTGAGATACGGTGAAGAAAAAGGAAATCCCTTCTCACAGAACTGATTGCCACCAGGAAAATGACCTTAAATGTAAACAACTGCAAGTCACATATAACCAGTGCTCTACTTGCAGAATTGCAGAGAGTGGTTGTACTATGGAGAATAAAGGTCCGGATTCTTAGGGATAGGGTGAAAATAGAGAACTGGAAAGTCACACTTTCTAGGGAAACTTTCCCCAACCTGGTACCCTCCAGATGTGTTAGACTACAATTCCCATAATCTCTTGGCCAGCATAGCTGGCTGGGGGATTGTGGGAGCTGTAGCCCGACACATCTGGAAAGCACTACATTGGTGAAGGCTGTTCTAGGGTGTATGATTTCTATAGTCTCCCCTTCTGATGTGGATCCAATGACTTTTATCTCTCCTACAGCCTTTCTCTAAAATTGATGTGAAGGGCAGGGGGCAACACAGCCTGAATGACAGGATTAGGGTGAGTCAGAGGTCTCTCAAATGGGTGGTCCCAAGATACTTGCTTTGCCCTAGACTTCCATGTCTGAAGAAGCAGGTCAATACCCTTTCCTGGTATCAATGGAACTGCTTTTGCAGCAAGTTCTGGATCAAAACTACGACTAAGATTACCAGTCCTAAAATATTTACATCTGTGCTCCATGTTAAGGGTCAGTCTACTGTCATGGAGGCTAGAGAAGACCACATAGTGTCAACAACTACACCTTGGCTTGCAGACATAGAGCTGGCCATCAGTAACTATATGGGCTGACACAAGGTGGAACAAGTAGCATTTCTCAAAGGGAGGGTAGTACTTTGACCTTAGTGTCTGCTACAAAAAGGGCATGCTTCCATGTTGCTTTGAGCCAGGATGATAGATTTTGGTGTGCCTGCCTGGTGTTACGCTGGCAATAGAGACATGTATCTACTATGCTTCCTTCACAAAGGCAGAAGATGCTGTGGTCATGTCCATCACTGGGAAAGTATCAGAGGTAGCTTTTGAAACTTCTCTTAGTTCTAAAAGGAATTTGTCATGTGAAAAAACACATCAAATCCTCTTTTGGGGTGCAGAGCTGGTCACATGATTCTTTGGTAACTGGCCTCTTGTTATGTTAACGTAGACTGCAATCTAATGCCAATATTTATGCTTTCAATTAAGTGGAGGTATGCTGCCTCTAAAAATGAAGGGTCATACTAAAATATAATGGCTAACAGCCACTAATACATCTATCCTCCTTGAATTTGTCTAATTATTTTTAAAGGATTATTTCTCCATGTTCATAATACTTTTTGGCAAGAATCTGCTTTTTTCTGAATAGAACGATGATGAATTGCTACAGACTGTCTTGGCATTGAATTAACATTATCATTCTCTTTGTTGAAATGATAATGTTTCCAGCCAGTTAGAATTGCCAGCTTTTAAACATTTAATGTATGACACCTTGCATTTGTATAATAACCTTTGTTTACTGTTATCCCTAATCAGTTTCCAAATGAGTACCAATTTGTCCAGAACACTCCTGACAATGCTCCAGTTTCACGAATAAAACATGTACCTAGATTATAACACATGACTCTTTCAATTTCTTATTGGTTTTAATACAGCCATCATAGTGATTATTTAACAGTGGAACTGCTTTCTTGCTTGGGCAGTGTAAAATGAAGACAACAGTCCAGCCAGAACAGGTCTTTATTACCTACTTCCCAAAACCAATGGCTTTTCCCCCCAAGCAAGCCTTTGTAATCCATCACATTTCTTTGCAGAATGGCTTCATCTCTAGGAATTAGGAGATTCAAAATCTAGTTGTGCAGTTATAACTGAGAACAGCAATATTCGGCCTGGTGCCATTATGAATTGTTGCAGTTCCTGAAACTTGGGGTGGTTTCTCAAAACTTGTGTTAAAAAAGATGGGATGCATCTAAAAAACGTTTTACATAACGATTTTTAATGCTTATAAAAATATTTTTAAGCCTATGGAACATTACTCAAATGTACTATTTATGCAGACCAAATCCAACTTTTAGAAAGCCAATAACTTTAAAGTTCATTTTGATTAGGGTGATCTAATTGTTAAATGATTAGGAAACATATAATACTAGAAAACAATTAGTATAGCTTCACTAATTAAAGATGTTCTGACATACAGCATGGAAAGAACGTATGCCATATTCTACTCCAACAATGTTAATAAAAACAAAAACAAAAAACACTTTGTTGTCAAAATTATGTCTCTAAGAATATCAATCTGCTTTGTGCATCTTTATAATAAAAGTATCATTAGCTGTACTGTATAGTCAACTAAATACTTAAAACAGCCAATGATTTCTGCTGGAGAATTCCCAACAAGTAATATCAATATGCCAGCAAGGAAGGGGACCCTTTGGGTATTACCGAAGCCACATGGAATCCATTTTTGCATTAGCAGCTCCCACAAAAGTGGTTCAATGTTTAAATGGCCCAACTGTAGAGGCAAGGATAGATTGCATGGTTCCTACTTGACTGGAAAATAGGAGCCTGCATGCAGTGTGTGGTCTTTGGGGCCAAAGGGATGGATAAACTCTATAACATGTTGCTCTCCTAGGGCGATCTCACAGGAGCCCTTCTGCCCCAGAAGGGCTCCTGTGCCTTTAACAACTGCATGACAACCAGAAGTTCAACAGATGAAGTTATTCTCATCACTGTTTCTCTATGCAGAGAAGACTTGCACTCTTTAGGTATTTGCCTTACATGCAGATGTTAAAGATACAACCCCATACCGTGTTTGGGGTGGGGGATTTATTTTATTTGTTTATTTATTTATTTATTTATTTATTTCATTTCTATGCTGCCCAATAGCCGAAGCTCTCTGGGCGGTTCACAAAAATTAAAACCATGAAGAGCATAATAAAACAACCAACAATTTAAAAACACAAATACAAAATACAATATAAAAGCATGGCCAGGATAAAACCACACAGCAAAAATTGATATAGGTTAAAATATGAGATTAAAACAGCAGAATTTAAATTTAAGTTAAATTAGGTGCTAAAATGCTGAGAAAATAAAAAGGTCTTCAGCTGACGACGAAAGGAAAACAATGTAGGCGCCAAGCGAACCTCTCTGGGGAGCTCGTTCCACAGCCGGGGTGCCACAGCAGAGAAAGCCCTCCTCCTAGTAGCCACCTGCCTGTATGGTTCTGTGTGGTCTTGCAGCTGTTATGCTCCTTAACAGGATCATTTCAAAGATTATATAGATAAACCTGGTTAGCCACTAAGCATACACTCAACAAGAACTGCAGCCCATCCCAGCTGACTTACTGATGTACTGGTACATTTTGCAATAAACATTTCTGGATTCTTTTCCACTTAATACACCTAAAAAATGCAGTGTGTGAAACGGAATACAGGGACCTGCTGTGTACCAAGTCAGAACATTAGTTCACCCTGCTCAGTATTGTCTTCACTGATGGCAGCTGCTCTCCTGGTATCAGGCATGGGTTTTCCCAAGCCATTCCTGGCAGTGCCAGGGACTGGTACAGACAGCACGCAAAGTGTCTGCTCTTTCACTGAGCTACGGCCCCTCCTTGTAGGCCCCTTCAAACTCTATTATTCTATGATTCTATGAAGTGGTGGCCAACCCTCAGAGTTGTGATTAGAGTCAAGACCACCAGCTAAGCTCCCTGGTTCTGATGTTTCCTTAACTTTAGGGAAGCTCAGAAATTTATTTCGTTTATTCAGAAAGGCACACTGTCTTTCTGTGTCTCCCTCGCTCTCTCTTTATACATATATACACGTATGTAGGTTTGAGGCCTTTCAACCTTAGAAAGGAATACGGTTTAGACTTTGTATTATTAAAGCGGAGAGGGAAAACACCTCCAGAGGAATTAATGAGATTTTGGAAATCAGAATAAGATCCCGGGGTTGGGGGAGCACGTTAATGTTAATCAATGATTATATTAAATGGAACTAAGTTAAAATATATGTTTATTAATTTGTTTAGTGTGTATTATTATGTATTATGTATTAGGGGGTAGTGTTTTATACTGTATTGTTTGGAAGTTTAGAAAAATAAAAATTATATATATATATATATATATATATATATATATATATATATATATAAAGAAAGGAATACGGGAGTTGCTGCCTGAAGGAAAGGAATAGAGGAGGAAGGTCACACCATGAAAAAGAGAAGTGGGCAGAATATAAGCCTGAACAAGCCAATTTTGTTCCTAGTATAGTTTAAAATGCTGTCTTACATCTTTAACTCCAACATTAAACTGGAACTATGAACCAAACATTACAAAGCAGTCACTGGCGAATTTTTGGGCATCCCTGGAGCCTGCCTCTGCTGTGGCTCCAAATGGACGTTTATCGATTCCAATGGAGATGGGTCCCAACTGAAATCAGGTCCGCACACGCTTACACTAAAATAAATAATCCAATCACGCATAGCTTTTATCTGCGAGATTTGAAGAATATGTAGTTGGCCTGAGCAATACAATGGAAGAAGAGATGGGAAAGAGGGCTACAATAATAAAAATGTTCCAGAGAGCTGCCCTTTAGCAAGCACAAATACTATTCGGAGTTGTGGGTTGTGGGGTGTGGGGTAGTTGGCAGAGACCTGGAGTTGGAGAGTGAGAAGAGAGAGATTACTTGCTGGCATGTGGTTGGAAGCAGAATTACTAGCAACACGCAAGTACTGCTTTCCATTTTCTTTTCTTATGAGCCCTTCAGTCTGCCCTGCCCTTAACCTTGCTTTCCATCATATTTAAGTCTTCTACCTTTTTTTCGGGGGGGGGGAGGGGGAGAAAGAAATACCTCAAGTACTAATCAGTAGAAAATAAACTTTGGAAAACAATATTGGAGAATGTCTGGCTTTTTCTTCTTCCATTTCCATTTACAATTGCCAAACTGTCCTCTCTGCTTTTTATGTAAAACTGCAGATGTCTTCTTATTAATCAGGATCCTAATATGTTCCAGATGAATAAACAACTTTGGAGCTATAGCACGTTTTACTCTTTTTTAACCCAGGATTTATTAGAGGAACTAGTTCCAAAATCTCTTAACTTAAAAAATATGGTTTATTGTTCCTTGCTTCTACAGCAGGGGCCTAATAAATGCACTGAAACTAAGTCTTTGTCCACTTGCAACACAGAATTCAAGAAGATTTCCAGTCCTGCAGCATAATTCTATCCAAGTTCTTTGAAATCTCAAATAGTTTGCTCAGACTAGATTTTCTGCCTGTTGAAAACATGAAAGGCAATTAGTTTGGGTACAATATATTAGTGGAAGTACTACAGTAACCTTGCCCCATGATTTTTTGCAGCACGCATACACACTTAATATTCATCAGTGTCATCTAAAGTACTGAGTAAAATTCAAAACTATTATTTTAAAGAGCAGTTTGGTACACACAGCACAGTATTTTTTCATAGCTTTGCTGCACACAAAAATAGGATAATTTAGGAGAATCTACATTTTAGCATCATTTTAATTAATGCATAACTGTGCTTTTATGGTGATAATATTTTTCAGGAAGTTTAGCTTGCAATCAAGCCACAATTTAAACATTAAATTATCCACAGTAATCACTCTTTCATAGCTTAACTTACAGTCTTTGAGAAATGAAGAAAAAATGGTTCACTCCATGTAATAAAAAACAACAACCATGGGACAAAGAGGAAATAATCATATGGTCTAAAAGTACACATTATGATGATGCACGGCTAAAAGCTTATTTATTTCATGACACTTTCCATCTTCTTAGAGCCCCCAAATTACAAATGCATTTACTAATGCTGGACTCCCAGGGCTGGTTCTAAATAAAGGAGTTTTATATGTACAGAAATATGGGTGAGGAGAGTAGTCTAAAGGTTGTAGTAATAACATATCAAAGTCATTTTGAATTCAAGAATGAAAAAAGCAGACTTTAGGGTGCTAAGGAAATAACATAGCTAAATGGTATCACATAACCGATTTTTATCCACTCCATATTTATAAATAAAATACAAAATAATGGGCGATATCCACAAGCGCTAACGCAAATTACGTTGCTAAAATGTAAGCAACCTTTAGTGCAATGCCAATAGTGGAGGTTCCTTATACTAGCTCAACATAATTTATCTTAGCACTCACGTCAGCAGGATACTGCCCAGCACTTTATTCATCCTTTACGATGCCAATTTGGTAAACAATTGCCTGTGAAAGTGATAGGGTTTAAGTACTGGGGTTTTTGGCAGTATTTTATTTGAAGTACATGTAAGCTGCAAAATATCCAGAAACAGACAAGAGCTCATCAGGGGAAACCACTTGCAATGTAGTTTGGAGGTTCATTGATTATCACAAAGACTAGGAAGCTCCTGAAATGCAAAAACCATATTCCAAAAGGTGCAGGGAATACTTCAATTAAACACAACTTATTTTGACCAATTGTCTTTCTTTGGGGCAATATTTCAGAACTCTTGCTTCCTGCGAAATGAATTACTAACATCATCCTAATCACTACAAAGGTTTCTCCAGGAACTTGAGTATTGTTAGTAGCTTATTTTCGAGCAAAAACAACAACAACAACTGAGGAAGACATTAGCCCTATTCAGGCATTCCACTGAAATGCGTAGGAGCACAATGCGTGCTGAGGGCTAGCTGCGTGCACAGCTCCCAGTTGTGGGGAGGCTTCTAAACACATTCCGCTGAACCCTCTTAGAATCTCCCTTCGGACCCCTCTGCTGAATGAGTGGAGGACGTGAGTGGAGTGGACAGAGGTGGCATGAAGACCCCAGCCCACAATGTTCTTTGCACCCTCACATATTCAGGCTGAACTCCTGAACACAGCTTTTCTGATGAAATGCACTGGAACCTGGCTTGTCTTTAAATGGACTGTTTCCTGCACCTGTCCGAAGATCTCTTTTGTGCCTTGGATTCGCTAAATAATATTGAAGAGCTGAAACACAGAGCTGAAACTCAGAGGACCAACTATTACTTACACGTTGCACAGACGTAATAGTACACAGTTTGAGAAAAGAACTGCCTCATGGGAGATCAATGAGGTCAGAGTCATTTCCCATGGAAAGTCAGGAAGAGAAAGGGTTGTTCATTTCCTGTCCCTCCTATTCTTCTTCTGGAAGAGAGCTACAATCACCTCATTCAAACACAGAATATGCCATGGGTTTGTGCACTCCATCTTCCCCACCATATGCTTCAGTTCCCTCCCTCATTTCCTTGTTTATGGCTACCTCAGTTTGCTGTGACATACAAATTAGGTAAATTATGGTTAACGCAAACCACAGTGAGCCATTAAAACCACAACTGGAAAAGCATGGTTTCCAATTCTTTTTCGGATTGGAATAATGGCTTGTCTGATTCAGATGTCACAACATACTAAGGTGTACCAGAACATCATAGAACTGGAGCACATGTAGGCTAGAAGAAGGTATATATGAGGGAGTTAGCGTGTTAAACATATCTCTGGAAGCTAAACCATGGTGTGACCAGAACATGTGAGCTGTGCCAATGTGTAACCTGGGGCTATCCTCTTTCTTGTGGTTAGTCATTCTTGCATCTCTCTAATTAGGGGCAAGTCCATAGCTGTAAATAAAGCTTCAACATTAAAAGTTTAAAGCAATTGCACAATCTTCTTCTATTCTTGATAGGAAAGCAGATTATAACAATAAGATGTATATAACATTGAGATGGAACTTGGGGTTGGAATGTGAGCCCAGTGGTAAATGCTTACAGAGAGATTTCACAGCTGGGATTCAGGAGGAGTCTCATTCCATGAACTTTTAACTACTGAATTCCCAGAGTGGTGACAAAATGGTGCTAACAGTGGAAATGTGAAATCAGATCCTCCTCAGCTGGTGGCTTTCAGCTACCTATTCAGAGCTTCCCAACTTCTGCTTTGTTTTCACACTATAACTAAAACTATACATTTATCAGTTTTTCAAAGTACACCTTTTTGTCTGGAATACATGAAATCCACAGAAATCCATTCTTACAGATATACCATGCCAAGAGAAATGCATTTTAAAAAAAAATGAAAGGGGAGGGCTTTAGGATACTGAATTCCAATGCCAGCAGTTCCAAACTCAGTCGTAGAAGTAGAGAGTACACAATGACCTGGTAAAATTGATTTAAGACTCATGTCTCCTCTGGCGTCTCTGTATTCATGTGGAACAGGGATGGACGAACCTCAGCGAGCTTCATCCACTGGGTGGTATAGAAATGTCATAAAAATAAATAAATAAATTGTGAGATCTGCTTTGCTTTTTACTAGAACCTCAATGTCCATCATTTGCAAAATAAAAAATAAAAGAGTCATACACCAAGATGACTGGCATACAGAAGTGCAAATCTGTACCTGAATTACTACAGAGCGGGTATTCTAAAATGGCGCAAAGACAAAGGCAACCAGTCAATCCCCACGTATTTTACAGGTGAGGAACACTGAGGCCGAAAGATAAGCAATTATCACTAGGCCAGCTATACAATTTTAAGCAACATTTAGTAGTGTCAACAAAAATTAACACAATTTTCACTGCTGGGGTACACTGAGGCTCAGATATATAAAACTTTTCCATGGATCAGGCAAGCATCCTTTTTGTTGTCACTATTCTGAAAACAACAGAAACCCTTGCTAAATTCTAGCTGGAAATCAGTAGATTCTGGTCTAATTTCTGCCTAACCCTGATGTAGCCGTAGGTCTAAGCATAAAACACCAAATCTGGTGTGCTTGCATTGGCTGCTGTATGTTTCCAAGCCCAATTCAAAATTCTGGTTTTCATCTATAAAGCCTTACATGGCTCAGGACCCCAATATCTGATGGAATGCCTCTCCTATCCTGAATCTACCCGGACATGATGGCCAACATCTGAGGCCTTCCTATGAGTGCCACCTCCAAGGGAGGCTCAGAATGTGGCAACACAGTAGAGGGTCTTTTTGGTGGTGGTCCCCAATTATGAAATGATCTCCCCATTGAGGCCCGCCTGGCACCAACATTGTCATCTTTTCAGCACCAGGTTAAGACTGTCCTCCACTCCCAGGCATTTAATGGCGTATGATGTGGGATTTATGCCAGATATTTGAATAGGTGTAGTATTTTATTGATATTTTTAGCTATTTAAATTGTTTTAGTTTTTGTACATTTAAATTTTTACGCTGGATTTTATTTTGTGAATTGCTGTGAACCGCCCAGAGAGCTTTGGCTACTGGGTGTTATAGAAATGAAATGAAAATAAAATACTACTACTACTACTACTAATAATAATAATAATAAATACCCAATGCAGGGGGACCTCATTCCTTCATTCAGTATTAATAATCACACAACATTTGTATTATTTCTTACTTTTTTCCCTTTCCTTATGATTACATGTATGCTTTTCCTTCTTCCTTCCTTATCCACACCCTTTCCCAAAGGATACATAATGGAAAAGTGACATGCATATGGGAAACCATCTAACACAATGAAAATCCCGTGTAAATATTATGCTAATTTATTATAAATTACACCTGCAGAGCAAATTTATTACTTTTCTGAAAGGCTGTAAAATATAGATTTGTGCTGTATACATTTTAATGCACTTCAAAACATATATTAAATTGCTTATTTCTGTTAGACAGACCATTCAAACTTTTAAGTGCAAAGTAAATATCAAGTGCTATGTTTGTAATAATACACAGCCATCACGTAAGCTTTTTGTGCTTTCCACCTCCAGTGGAGTCCAGGAACACATAATTGCTGCTTTCCCCTTAGTTATCTAATCATTACACTGAATGCAAACCTGTTTGCTATTACTTCACAATTCATAATTATTATTGTAAGTGGTGCTTTTGGTATTCCAGAAACTGTTGTGGATCTTAGTAGTTAATGGACTGTGGCTCTTTAAATTTCATGTTTTCTGTGCACACCACAAAAAGCAAAATGAATTTTATTTTTTGCTTAGCTTCATCTAAAATGACATTCATATGTAGCATAAAAATATTATATACCAACATCCTCTATCACTCTCCGCTTCTCTCCCACTTTCCAGAATATAATTTCTCAAAATTGTGTATGGTTATTACCATTTTAAATTCTCCTGCCTTATTGTACCTATAAACAAGAAACCAATGCTTTCTATTTCTTCATGTTCTCCATTAATTTCCTCTCTCAAATGAATCAATTACCAAAGAATTACAAGCTCTTTTTCCTTGCCAAGAAAAAAAAAACTGAAAAGTTTAAACTGCCTCAAACAGGACAAAACAATGAAGACCCATGAAAATCTGCACTGCCTTTTCTTCATAAATGTAATTCAACTTAACAGAAATCTTCTAATGTACATCATCATATAATAAGCATTTTGCAAAACTAAACGTTGCTATGGAAAATCACTTTTTTAAAAATGAAAATGCTACGATTTGTCAATGAGCTGTCAGTGGCATTGTATGCATTCATTTACCTTTGTTTTTAATTAGCAAACAGAACAGGAAAAGGGATGGAAAAGTATGACTGCTCTTTTGTTAATGTGAAAAGGGTACCTCTATACCAGCCTTCCTCAACACTGCTGGTTGTGGATTATGGAAGTTGGAGAGCATCTGATTGGTTGTGGATTATGGAGGTTGGAGAGCATCAGAGCATGGTTGTGGATTATGGAGGATGGAGAGCATCTGGAGAGCATCAGGTTGTGAAAAGTTGCTCTAAGCAAACTCTTTGAGGCAGCATCTAGCATCAGGGCCATGTACTGAATCACCACTCATCTCTGGTCCATAAACAGAAGGCCTGATTCAAGTATTCATGTCATGTAATGTAACTTCTCTCCTGCAACATGAAACTTCCCTTCCCCTCCTCCCCTGTTCAGCCCCTCAGGGGCACATTGGGAGTAGGGGCGGCACAGGGACATGCAGAGGTGAAGGACAGACTCCACTATTCCATTGGTAGACAGAACTCCATTGGATTCCTCCCTCTGTCTGTTGTGTGGATGCCAGTGAAAAATATGCGGGAGCTGCATACTGCTACAAGAAGTCTAAATCCTATTTCCGGATTGGCCTGTCAAACCATGTTCAGGGAGTCGTGGTGCTGCTGCGAGTACTTCCCATGTGATCTGGCATATGGTAAAGGAATCTGAACCTTCTCACAAGTCTGTGGAGTTCTTCATCACATGGATCCCAAGCAGCAACTGTCTCACAAACCGAACCTTTCAACTGGGCCTATGTGTTTCCCCTGCCACTATTTATGCATGGGGAGGCAGACACAGAAACAAATCCACTCAGACATTCACATCGCCATTCCCGTTCTCATCCTCCATATTTGCCCTGTCTTCCACATCTGTCTTGTGCAACGCAAACATTAATTCTAGCCCTTTATTAGCAGCAAATGAACAGCTTCCAGTCCTGCTTCTGGTAGTATTCTGCTTCTGATGCCAGCCAGATCATAATTACTTTCAGCCTTCTTTGGGCTAGGGAAATAACTATTGCTCCCTTGTCTTGCTATGAGGAAGAATACAATAGTAAGTGGCAAGAATCTTAAAGGAGCCAATTAAAAGGGGCAAGATTATTATACTCTTCACATATGCAAAATCCTAAATAATTCCACCACACCCAGATCAGGCTGGGGCTCTTCTTTACAGATTATTTATGAATTTATTTGAAGGATTTCTAGCGTGTTCTTCAACCAAAGAACACTCCTAGAACAGCTTACAAAGATCAGTCACAAGTCAGTCCCTGCCCTCAGGCTTACAATATAAAGGACATGAAACAAAGGTAAAAGGAATTAGGAGAAGGAAAAACGCAAACCAGGTAATAAAATTCTTATAATGACCAACAGGACTGCATACAGCTCAAAGAGTGGCGCAGCCAAACCCTGCTTGTTTCCCAGAAGAGTCGATGGAGTGGTGGTGCTTCCCTGCTTTCAGTCTACTGCAGCCTGATGGAATGGTTGCTACCATGTGACAGTTGATCGAAGGAAGAGCTTATGGTGGGGCTGCTTCCCCTTAGCTGAAGTTTGATGGAATGGTTGCTGCCAGGTGACAGTTGGAGAAGGGAGGACCCTGACAAAGGTGGCTTCTCAACAGAGCCAATGGAGTGGAAATGCTTCCCTTCACCTCCTCTCCTGCAGCCTGATGGAATGGCTGCTACTGGATGACAGCTGATGGGTGGAAAAGCCTGATGGAAGCGGCTTCTCAGTAGAGCCAATGGTCAATGCCACCCAGCACAACAATTTAAAGAGATCTTTTGTAAAACCAACATTGACAAATTACTATCGCCAAAAGCAATAGCTATTGGGGCGTGTTTGTGGGTGGGTCGGTGGGTGGGTGTGGAGGGAGGGAGAGGATCACCAGTTTACATTGGGCCCTGAGCCTCAGGATTTGTTAATCCATTCTGGGGATGTTGAAGGTAATTTCCTCATCCCACATGACACCCAGGTGAAGCTGAAAGGCAGAAAGCTGAAGTAGTGGCAGAAGTACTCCCCCCTCCCGGCCCTCTTTCTACTAGCAAATGCAAAAAGACTTACAATTAGGGCTAGGATTTAAGAGATGGGGAAGTGTTTCCTCCACCATGCCAGATTCATCAGACTGTAAATATATTCTGGACTATCACATATTGAAAAATAGATGGTATCAGCAAAATATCTGACACTGAGGAAATGTAGATCCATGCACACAGGGATGTCCTCATTCATCTTAGTGCTGACTGGGAATTATTTATTTATTTATTTGTTACGTTTTTATACCGCCCCATAGCCGAAGTTCTCTGGGCGGTTCACAAAAATTAAAACCATGAAGAGCATAAAAACAACCAACAATTTAAAAACATGAATACAAAATACAATATAAAAAGCATAACTAGGATTAAAACCACACAGCAAAAATTGATATAGGTTAAAATATGGAATTAAAACAGCAAAGTTTAAATTTAAGTTAAAATTAAGTGTTAAAATACTGAGAGAATAAAAAGCTCTTCAGCTGGCAATGAAAGGAGTACACTGCGGGCGCCAAGCGAACCTCTCTGGGAGCTCATTCCACAGCCGGGGTGTACAGCAGAGAAAGCCCTCCTCACATGCCCATCTTAATTGTACAAACAGAACTGTTCCCAATGCTGAAATGAATAAGGACACTTCTCCTTCCTTAGGAGCTGCTAGTTCTGTATCAGAATCCCATGGATCTTTAGATTGAGCTACATGTATGAAGGATATTCAAAAGCTTGCTTAGCCATTACTAGCATAATCCTGGAAGTAAATTCTTGCACATAATAGATGTGAGGAGCTTTCCATGAAACCATGCTGTCACCCTCCAAAAAATAAAACGGTAGCAAATTAAATTAGATCTGCCAAAGTATCTAATAAGACAATGGTATCTTAAACAAAACAAACAAAAAGCAAAGCAGAGAATTTGAATGATACTTCAACATTTTAAGTGAACTTTTGCAAAGGCTTTAAACTTTTATGTTTTCTCCTTGCATTATTTAAAAGGCTGAAGAGGGTGTGTGTTTGTGTGCATGTGTTTTAAAATGCACATTAAAATTACTTTTTAAAAATCTTTGATCTAAGGTGCATCTTGCAATCACAGCAACCACGGAAGCTCTACACTAAATACTGTACCTACCCACTTAAATAAATGTGGCAACCAGTACAAGCAGCTTAAAATTTAGGCTTAGCAAGAGGGAGACAATCTCAGTAAATATTTAAGGCATTTTGTTGATAACCATTTAAGAAACTGTTCATTCAGTATTAATGTACTTATAGAGAAGACTGCATGCACGTAAACACCAGCATTCACCCTGGAAGGCAAGAGGCAGCATTTTCAAACCATCTAATATGCCCACTAAAAATTCAGTGGTTTTACATTTGCAAGGAATTGTTCAAACAGTAAGGCGATGGACTCGTCATAATACCTACAAGGCCCAAGCTGAGCATACATGTGGGGTTACAGAGCTGGACTAGTGAAGACTGCCAGTACTCTGGACTTGGAAAAGAGCCTCTGAGAGTGATCTGCTTGCTGCTGTGCCCTTCTGCTTGACACACACGTGCAAACAGGCAGTGATCCATGAAGACAGAGTGAGTCAAATGAAAGAAAGGTGATGAGTTGACAGCATCTGCTAAAGGATGCCCAGAGAAACGACGATTGAATGGTGGGGATGTTTAAGATCTGGCACTTATCCATAGACTCCAAACTAAGTGTTTGGGGAGGATAGAATCCAGCTCTCTGTACATCTTTCACTCAAATCTGGGAGATTTCCTGCTCCGTGTTTTAACCCTTAATTCACCCTGCAATCCTGATATGTAGAAATATATCTTCTCTCTCATAAAATACAAGTTTTCTATTCTGCCAGCTGTAACCTCAGCCAACAAGCACATAAAGGCACACTCTAACTCTTCTCCCACTCCACATACATAAAAAATAATAATTTAAAAGTATATCAAACAAAACACATTTTGATAATGTATGAAGATAATACCCAGTGGATTCCTAAAAGATACATGAAATTAATCCCTCTTGTGAAGGCCCTGATGCAAGCTTTTTACTCTTGGGATGAATTTAAAATCCCACAAAAGCCCATGATTTATTTTCTTCCTACACAACAGCAGCAAACAGAGATTTTTTTTAAGCAATGTGAAACATCGCTTTAAAATTGCTTACAATGGAAAGAAACAACACAGAGAAGGGAGTAGAAGAATTAGATATTTTGGGGGACTTAATTTCTCCTGATCATCATTTCAATCTGATTGATGAAACTGTCCCTGTCACCATACCTCAAGGTTATATTCTCGGTCCTGGCTATTCTCATACTACGTGCTATCCTTGAGTGACTCATGACAGTCAGCTTTCCCTCTCTACCCCAGAATGTTCTTCCTCCATTCAGTCCCATATTTACTACTGTCAGATATGTCCACTTGGATATTTCATCACAGGTGTCCTACACACTGGTACTTCCCTTTCCACGGCAGCCCTTGTACCTCCTAAAAATCCATTCCGGAAGGTTGGAAGACTATCCGGAACAATGCAAGAGATGGGGAGGCTGCAGACTACGATGGGAATCTGTGGAAATTATTTTTCCCCTTCCATTTGTGGAAGGCTCTGCTGGATCACCACCACAGTCCCAAATGAAATGGGTCCTTCCATCCTCTGTTCCCGAAAAGGTTTTTTTAATTGGTTAGGTATAGTCTATTTCTGTTACTGTTGTATTTTTAATTGTTTTTATGGATCTGTTTTTAATGTTATGTTTTAATTAATGTTTTAAACCTGTACTTTATTATTGTCAGCTGACTTAAGTGCCTTTTTTGGTAGAAATTAAATAAACGAATTCCATTCATGCGAGAACTCCTTCAGTTCACAGAAGGGCTGCACTGGACCCAGCCCATCATATTCACCACCAGACCTCACCTTTTTCATCAAATTTTCCTCTCCTCCTATACTTGCCATATTCATTGACAAATTTACCATCTATCTCCTTGAGCAGACAGGAAGCCTTGGTTTTATCTCCCTCTCTTCCCTTTGCTTCCCATAGTTAACCTGTTCCCAACTCTTATTGCTTCCCCCAGTAAATACCAAACAATATGGCCTTATCTTCTGATCCCCTCAGGTAAAGTTCTGGTCCATTTCCATCATTTGACTGCCACCAAAATCATTCAACTTTCTCATCGTTCAGGCCTTGTAATAGAGCTAGTACAGTAATACTTCTTCTACACTTAAAACAACACAGACACACACTCAATTCTGATGTATTTCTAGTTATCATGTACTATTTGGAAAGAAGCCAATTTTCCTAGGTATCTTGCCCCTCCCTGGCAAAAGAATTCTTTTAATAAACCCAGTCATAGCATTATTTGTTTATTATTATTTACTTACAGTGTTTGTATACCGCTCCACATTTAGACAGATTCAAGAGCAGTGAACAACAAGTGATAAAATGGACAAAAGATAAAAAGAACAAAAGATGATATTAAAATTATTCTTTAAAAAATAGAGTTCCCATAAAACTGAGATGGGTCAACCGAGGAAGGCTTTCTGTAAAAGATCTGTTTTCAAGAAAGCGCCAAAAAACAATGCAGTGTTAGCGCCTGCCAGACCTCCAGAGGCGGGGAGTTCCGTGGGAAGTCCACCACACTATAAAATTTCTCTAATCAGTTTCCTTGCATGTTTGTTATACGCAGAGTTTTAGCAAAAGCTCTTAACACAGCTTTTGCTGCAAGTATGCAATAGGAATTTAAGGATCATTTCTCCCATTTTAAAATGTCATCACTGTTCAGTGTAAAATTGAAATGTCTTCCACATATAAGGGTTGCGAGCACTGCAAGAATCCTAATTACAATACATCCATCCAAACTAATTTTTGATAGGCTATTCGTGTCCATTCATTCATCACTTACACACAAAGATGAAAAATACAGTTCCTTGCCTCTACAGATTGAGAGATGGCAGCAGTTAAGTCAGTAATGTACCACCAGATAATATAAATGGTCCACAGCAAAAATTAAACTAGTGTAAACAAGGCTAGTAAAGACTCAAACGGACATGAAAGGCCCCATTTCACACCAGGTATCTTCTTCAGTTATTTCACGGCACTTAAATTTGAGTACTTTGTCATGATATCTATATTCTTATATTTATGATTAAATGGGAAGATAAGCCTCCCCCAGAAGAGACACCTGAGAAGGTAAAAAAACAAATAAACACACATGTAACTTCTCTCTTTTTAAAAAAAAATAATAGGTCTATTTAACATCTATGTGGAAGAGCTGTGTGATTCAAGCTGTGACCACAGAAACACGTGATCAAGCCCCGTTTATCTCAGTGGGATGTACTCATGGGTAAGCACGTTTATGATCACAGCCTAAGTCCCATTAGTACTAAGGTAGATAACATTATCAGCACACTACACCTGTTGTACATAGACGGGAGAAGAAACCCCTTGGCTTAATTTACTGACCCAAAAACCCAGCTGCAGTTCTTTTGAAATTGAACAGTTTCTTGCAATATTATCCTTTAATTGAGAGGCCGCAACGTGGCAATATTCCAAGAACTTTGGTTAGGCTGTTTATCTTCTTCTACTATCATGTCACAGTATTACTGACCAAAAGAAATAAAATTATATTGTGACTTAAAGTGAAATCAGTTGATGCATGCTCTCTTCCCTTTTCCCTCTCTCCAGTCCCGTAGTCTTTTTTCTTTTTCAAACTGTTGGCAATCATCTAACAAGTCGTGCAACGATCTTTGCAAACAAAGTCTAAATCCTAATGTAGCAGAGATTAGAAAAATTGTGTGGGTCAAATTTTGCTGCATCCTTCCTGTTCCTGACAGCAGCAGAAAAATGCTGATTCAACCTTCACTAGGGACTTGTGGCCCCCTGGGCCTTTCTACACCTAAGGATTATCCCAGGAAAATGGAGGGATCGTCCCTGCCTGCTCCCGCGATCCCCTGTGTGTCATTTGCATGCACAAGGATGATCCTGGGATGATCCCTGGAAAAAAGGCAGTTGTAGAAACGGCCCTAGACTACAAACTGATATGCCTGCATCCACAGTACAACAACCTGCATCCATGGCATCCACAATTCCACGATCTGTATCCATTTATAGCCATTTTTATTTATTTACTATTATTTATGAATCATTAAATTAAAAGATAATTTTTTATAATGTATCAGTTTTTATATGTTTTTAATTAGTTTTATGTATAGTACCCTATTTATTGTATTTTTTTATTTAATGTTGTTCCTCGCCTCAATCCAAAGGGAGAGGCAGATAAAAAATTATTATTATTATTATTATTAATTTCTAAATGATATACAAAAATACAATATAAAACCAGTGTCTTATTACTGAATACAGAAGAAAATATTACCTTCCTGGAAACGATTGTTAGAAAGGTGTTTTCAATAGACGTTGAAAACCCAGAAGGGCTGATGCCTTTGCAGTGGTAGAGAGTTATGGGGAGTAAACAGCAAAACTAAAGGCCCTATTCTGAGTTATCATGGACCAGAACTCCAAAATCCTGGGCACAATGAGGAGGGTTTGGAGGAAAAGATTGAATGTGGCATTCATTGAGGACACATTGGTGTGAGGGGGAGGAAATGTGGGGAGTGGCACTGAACAGAAAGAGGAAAAAATACTCATAATAAAAACCTCATGAAGTCTCACAGAGGCCTCCTCTGCACAGGGGCAGAAGAGATAAGGCAACAGCAGCAACCCTAGAATTTCCCATCCTACCCTTTATCCGGCTGTACTTTCCTGTGCTACTGAGGAGACCAGGCTATGGAAGCGTACTAGCAAAATATCAGCGTACTGCTACCGCAGCTCTGCCTTTACAAAACCAAATTAGTAAGGCAAGAGTCAAAGAGAAATTATTCGTAAGGCTCCTCCCACAAATACTGTCAAGCTTGCCGCAATCGTGTGCTCAATTTGCTCTTTCTATTTTTGTGTGATCTGTCTGTCCCAGGTAGAGGACAAGATGGGGAACTACCGGTTGTAGTTACACAAGGGGCAGGTGGAACTCTTTATTTTACTGCTGTGGCGGAGCGAAATAGCCCAAAGTTGAAAAACCTCTCCTAACCACATCACAGAAAATGCCAGTTCTTTGAGATGCTCTTGAGAACTCCAATGATTTTGCATTGCAAATAACATTTAAAATGTATGCTCCAGTTCTGCACAGATGTGAACTGAAACCTACAGCCAATGAACCTGCTCTGTCTTTAGTATTGTTTTTGTAGCAACTGCATGCATGTTTACCAGAGTAGTACTTTGCACAAAACTTGAGGGTGGGTGGAGGTGTTTCAATTAGGTGTACATGTTATGTAACAGGGTGGACAACTTGTGGCCCTGCAGATGTCGTTTGACTGCAAGTCCTATCAGCCCTAGCCAGCACAGCCAATGATGAGGGATGATAGCAGTCCAGCAACATCTGGAAAGCCACAAGCTGCCCACCCATGTAATATAGGGATATAAGCAATAAAATAAGAAGGGATAAAACTGGACAAAAATGATTTTACAAGTGCTTGTGATGTCATATCCCATGTGAACACTTTCGATGGACATGAGTAGGAGCTTGAGAACATAAACCAAAATGTCTTCAAATAGCATTTTTCTGTCCTTGGATTATGAAAAACAGAAGCTTATACAATGATATACAAGAAAATTCTGTCGCAGAGTTCCGATGACAAGCTATTTGAGCTATACATTTGTGGTTTATAATGCCACCAAAACTCTCCATGGAATTATATATAGGATAAATGAGAGGCTATAATACATGCCGTAAGTACCTAATATAGCCTTATAAATTACAGACTTTTACAGCCTTGCATTTTACAATGTAATGTCTCACACAGACATGTGCAGGCACGCACAGCAATGATCCAATATCCTGATACAAGACACGGTATCATACTTAAGCTCCAAGAAAATCCAGTATTGTGACAAAATTTTAAAAAAACAAAAAATCACTTCAAGGCATAAACAGGTTTTGAAGAAGAAAAGCGGAATGCATCCTAAAGAAAGGCAGGAAATGTCAGATAAGAGAGCATTTGGACTAAATCGGAAATGCTAACATTTGGCTGCACTGGCAGCATCCTGCTCTGTGCTGCCACATGGGAGATTCCAAGTTGAAATTTGCACTCAAGGGACAGGGCAAAGGGTGCCTCACATCATTGAACAGCATCCTATCCAGCAGAGTAAGGAGCAGCACTGATGGGCTTCACTGGGATTCCTATCAATATCTCAACATGTGGATGGATGATGTAGCAATGCTGGCATTACAACAGCTAAAATGTAAAGAGGAGCCGGACAAAGAAAGGGGACGGGCCTGGATATTTCAGAAATGACATTTCCTTGTAAAAATGTAGTAAATATTTAAAAAGTCCTGGCACTTTTACCTCAAGTTTGGGGTGGGGTGGGGAGGCAGGGAGTTCAGTTCCACTGTGCTTTGATTCATAGCCTTTTTTGTTACTATTTTGCATACACAACCAAAATGCGTACAGGACTGAAACGACAGATATAAATGAATAAGGTATAAAAGGAACTGCAACAATCTGATCTATGGAGCATCTGACAAAATATCCTGCCTTCAAAGAAAGTCAGTTCCAGATGCTTTGAAAGGAAGTGTCTAAACTGCATTAATAGAGTATTCCAGTTCCTGTCATTAACTTCCCGCTTCCGGTAGGTCCAAGGTTTGGAAGCACCGCACTGCGTGAGCTCGACTAATAGACACTGATAAAGTCTTATCTTTTATGAATGTGCCTAGATATTTTCTAAAGTCAGTTAAACTATTTACCCTTAACATTCCGATGTGTTTAAGCTTGTCTATTAAAATATTCTTGTAGTTAATTAAGCCTCTTTTCTGTGGCTGTGTAAACACTAGCACTATACATGTAGGAATGGCTTGCCTTCCTGTAATTATTGTCAATGGAATTATTCACGTGTTCAAATACTATTATGGTATTTGAATCATGTTCACGGCCATACAGTTAGAGAAGCTAAATGTGGCACACAGCTTGATCGTACTGCTAGGCTTTCAATAATTCCCTTTGTATGAACGCTGCAACTCCTAAACCCACTTTCATACACTCCAACAGCAGACATCTGGACTAGAGGAACAATTAGTAGAGGATGCTTCTGCTAACAAGAGAAAGGAAAGGAAAGGAAATATATAAAGGAGAAATACTACAACAGGTTTCTGAGCATATGGTACTCAAATAGATATATAACACAAACTTACAAAGGCTGCAACCTTTTATCTACTTACCTGGGAGTAACCATTTATTTACTTCATTTCTATACCACCCAATAGCTGAAGCTCTCTGAGTGGTTCACAAAAATTAAGACTGAATGTCACTGAACTCAGTGGGATATACTTCTACATAGATATGCATAGGCTTTCAACCCAAGTAAATTTATTTGCTGGAGGAGGAGCTATAACTTAGTTGCAGAGCACCTGCTTTGCTGGCAGAAGGAAAAAGGTTCAGCCCTAGGGAAAAAAGGCTGGTCTGAAACCCAGTGGAGCTGCTACTCGTCAGTCTTGACAATACTGAGCAAGGTGGACCAATGTTCTGGCTTGAAATAAGGCAGCCTCCCACGTTACTAGGATTATGCTGCTAGTTACTCTGTCAATGCAGAAAGGAAGCAAAGAAAAACAGCATGGAAATAAATGCACACACATCTTTGTAAATTTTGGTTGCGGGTCATTTGGCTTCTCAGATAATTTGCAGTCAATAAGAAACCATTTTAGTCAATACCTTGTAAGAATCTGCAATAACATCTTATCAAGCAGATGGTCAAGATAGAGAGTGCTTAATGGTAAGAACAAAAGAAGGAAGTTACTCTGATAAGCAGCTTTTAATTTTGCTGGGAATCCAGCAGCAGAAAAATACCTTTCATGTTGTCTTTGAGGGAGGTGAATTGTTTCAGATCCAATGCAAAAAATTAAATTAAATTAAAAATGCTCCATGCATCTAGGGTTGATGAGATCCCTTTGCTAATGCACTCATAACATGCTTGTGAGTTTCCTGTGGGCAGCTGGTTGGCCACTGGGTGAAAAGAATACTAGAACCTTGGTCTGATCTAGTTAGAGATCGAACTTCAGTGTTCATAAGCATTGTTATCATTGATTGCAAAAAAAGAGGGACAGACACACAAAGCAGTGTGTGTGTGTGTACCTTGGGAAGACACTGTCTTTTCAAAAACCATGGAAATCAGTCAGGTTCAGATGCTTCATAAGACAATATAGGACCAGGACAACGTGGAACATCTTTGCTGGTCCCAGGCACTCCATCTTCCCAACCTGCATTTGGGAATGAAACACCCAGGAAAAGTGCAGGTGCATGGAGGGTAAGTTGTAAGCAAGCACAGTTTGTAACGTGGAACAACATAATGATTGATCACGGGGCACATCAGATAAGGCTTAGCTTCCAATCTCTTGGCTTTGTGGAGTTTGGACCAGCATGAGATACTGAGAGCCTTATCTTCTGGTCTTTTAAACCAGCATTTTTTTGATGACTGAATACTAATATTGACTGGCAGACATTCTAGACAGACAATTAATTTATAAAATGTCAATGTTACAAGATTCCCCTCCATGCAGGCGGGAATGGGGGCAATGGCTGGTGGTAGTAGCCATTCCCCTGCTCTCTACCTCACACAATGTTAATCCCATGAGGGGGTAACCCCTGAATGAGGCTAAAGTACGGTGATGATCCCTGGCTTAGATGGTTTTAGAGGGGATTAGACAAGTGTATAGCCAGTAAACCTATCAGTCAATATAGATAACCAAATGTAACTTTCAGGCTCATCACAATATGCCCCTGGATACAAAATATGGGATGGGATGCATGGAAACACAATAGGGAAGGGCTCTGCCTTTATGCCCTATGGGTACTTGCCAGAAACAGCTAACTGGCCACTCTGGGAAACAGAATGCTGTTCTAGATGTAACCAGATGTATCCTCTCTGTTCATTTCTCCCTCCCTCCCTCCCTCTCTTACACACACACACTTTTTTTAAACCCAAGAAGAGCTGTCGGTCTAGTCCAGCACTCAGTTCACACAGCAGCCAGCGAGACATGAGTGCAACAGCATCCTCACATCCGTGTTTCCCAGGAACTGGTGTACATAGCATACGGCTTCTGATACCTAAAATAGCATACAGACATCAGGACTAGTAGCCATTGATAGCTTTCTTCTCTAGGAATTTGTCCAATCCCCCTTTAAAGCCATCAAAGTTGGTGGCCATCACTATATCTCATTTTAGTGAATTCCATAGATTTGTTAACATGCAGTTTTATTTTTCAATTCTTTTCTTAGTTGTGCTTAGTGTGGTATTTGCTTTTTTCATAGCAGCTGCACTCTAGGTTGCCATTTTCATCGAGCTGACCACCACAACCCCAAGATCTCTTTCTCGGTCAGTCACTGCTAGCTCAGATCCTATCAACATATACACATAGTTGGGATTTTTTGCCCTAATGCACATCATTTCACACTTGCTTACATTAAGTGGACTTACAGTATATGGTACTAGCCCTCTTAGTCCCTAGCCTTCACCCCCAACTTTAAATATGTGTAACTACATTTCCTCATCCCTTTCCTTTACTCCTTTCCTTCTGTTGTCTAAATTTAAATTTAAATGTGATGTGCTGAACCGGTGCTTGGCTGTGACAATGGACTGGATGAGGGCTAATAAACTGAAACTCAATCCAGACAAGACTGAGATGCTGCTGGTGGGTGGTTCCTCTGATCGGATGGGGGCGTTCAACCAGTTCTGGATGGGGTTGCACTCCCCCTGAAGGAGCAGGTTCGTAGCTTGGGGGTTCTCCTAGAACCATCTTTGTCACTTGAGGCTCAGGTGGCCTCGGTGGCACGGAGTTTCCGAGCCCAATTCAAGGTGCTGGTCTTAACCTATAAAGCCCTACATGGCTTAGGACCACAATACCTGATGGAACGCCTCTCCCGACATGAACCTACCTGTACACTGCACTCAACATCTAAGGTCCTACTCCGAGGGAAGCTCGGAGGATGGCAACAAGGGAGAGGGCCTTTTCAGTGTTTGCCCCTCGACTGTGGAATGATCTTCCCGATGAGGCTCGCCTGGCGCCAACATTGTTATCTTTTCGGCGCCAGGTCAAGACTTTTCTCTTCTCCCAGGCATTTTAACAGCATTTAACAACGTTAAGTTTGTTTTTAATGGACCCCAGAATTGTTGTTTTTACATGGATACTGTTGTTTTTATACTGTTTTTATGTTTTTTTAATTTTGTATACTTTTAATGTTTACTATTTTTAATTGTTGTAAACCGCCCAGAGAGCTTCGGCTGTGGGGCAGTATATAAATGTAATAAAATAAATAGTAAATAAATAAACTCCTTAAGACAGCTGACAGAGACATATGGATGGCAAGATATAACATTTAGAAATAATAGATAATACTGAAATGATTGTATATAGCAGGGATGGGCAGAAGGTAAATCAGGGTCTACTCAATTGTTTTAAAATAGCAACTGATAGATTTAAATTAGAGTGTTAGAATTCATGAACTGTGGTACTCAGATGTAGATTTGTATTTGTGAATGCAGTATATCCCAGTGTATGGCTCACAGGATCATTCAGTAGATGATTGTCCCCTAAGTCACCATTTTGCATCTGGCCCCAGTTGATGGAACTCAGGGTTCTAGTAAAAAGCAATGCAGATCCTGCCAGCATGAAGTTTGCCCTCATTTGCTATACAGTACAGGTAGCAGAGCAAATGCCTTGGATTGATCTGGAAAGGCAGCTACACCATCAACATTCACAACAATTTGTGGATATACATTCCAATGTCCAAATGTAATGCTGGAACCAGCCCTTTGCACGAATAACTTCTTGTCATTAGAAACCATGTTCTTATTTTTATGACTATTCCAGTCAGTAAGGAATCTGAAGTTACTTTAGTGAAGATGAACTAGTCACATAAGTTCAGAGTGAGATCCAGGAGACTAAACTCTATTAATCCCTTGTGGATACTTCTGAACTAATTTCTTCCTGCTTAAACATATTGAAAAGGATAAAAAGTGGTCCTTCACTCTCTTCTGATAAGACAAGAAAAGGAGAGAAGGGAAAGAGAGAGAGAGAGACGACTAAGTGGAGTTGACAGCAGTGGTGCTGTACATCATGCAACCATATTTAAGAGCAAAGATCAGGGCTAGTTTTTCTGCTGCAACCCTTAGGGATGACTGGAGCAGTATAAGCAACCATGGAATAATGCATTTCAGTTCAGGTCACCACCATGCTTGTAATAGATGAAAAGGGTGGAATTGGGGACACACAAGTAATGTTGTGGAAAGCAGCTGGGTGAATGAGGTTGAGCAAGGCTAGTGAGGAAGGCAATTTGATTCCTATCCATGCATCTAGGATTAAAATGAGGAGGGCTGCACATGCAAGACCTGTCTAGTCCAGTATTCTGTTTGGACAGTGGCCAACCCAATGCTCGCGAGATGCCCACAAGTAGGACATGAGTCCAACATCACCCTCCCATTCTTGTTCCTCAGCAACTGACATACAGGGCACACTGCCTCTGATACGGGGCTAATATATAGCCATGATGACTCCCCTCTATTTCAGCATTATCTATTCATCTATATCAAGTCACATCCAATGTTTCCACATGCTTTGGCTCCACTTCAGACCTTCACATGTTAAGCAGGAAGGTCTGAAGGAGGATGCTAAACACATTCAGCAGAACACGTTTAGAAGCCATCCTGCGACTGCACAACCTGCATTAATGAATCGTTAGTAATTTACATGATCGGTCAGGATTTTTTAAGAAAGAGTGAGAATGTTATTTTCGAAAAGATTCTAACATGTACAATGCCACTTAACAAAATGCTCCTGTTGATTTCAGAAGAAAGATATGTTTTTTACCAGTTGTACTGGATGTGTTTTAAAAGCCTCTCAAATCTTTCAGTACAAACCCTTTTTCTGTTTGACAATGCACAGTGGAGAGTATGGATAGATTTTCCTGAAAGGCACCAGATGGGAGGGACAATTCTTTTTATTCTTTCTTAAGTAAGAATCCAGGTGCAACTGTTTTTCTGGACCCTTGTAAGTATTTGAAGGGCAGCCTGCCTTCTTCAAGCACATTAAGCACACAGAGCAGTGCACTAACTATGGCATGCTTTCTTTGTTTGAAGAGCCAGCTAATGCCACTTCAGTAATGGACTGGGCATGCCTTCCAGACAATTAAAAGTAGTACTGGTTCACAACCCTTCCTGAGAAGTCTGTTTAATAAATTTACACATCCCACTCCAAGAAATTGATTACTTCCAGAAGATTGCTGTCTGACAACATTCTTCAGAAGCTACACATAATAATGCTTGTATGTAGGACATGGGCATATTTACTCAAAGCTACACAGCAGCATGGGATTCACAGTGTTTATGATGTGTAAGTGCAGTGCATTTGTATATCTGTATTTCAAAGTTGCATTGACTTATGGGATTTAAAGGTAAGACAAGATGATTTGGTGCAAAGTGGATTTAAAAGGAAATATGATTGCATTTAAAAAAAAACAGCAACAACTGCAGTAAAATATCTGGGGTGAGTGGTGGATTTAAGACACAAAGATGAACATGCACAATTAGAATGCTGGTAATGATACGACCGGTTATCCTGCATAGATGATATAAGGTCATATCTTAATCATCTGGGTTTTCCCCTCCCAATGATTGGCCAATAGGCAACATTCAAATGACAGTAGAGTGGACAAAAAGCCAGGACAGAACATACATCCAACAGCATTTATAGTGCCTACATGTGTTATATAATATAGAAGCTGCCCTTCTTCCCTTTTTCCTTCTCACCCCTGTCCTATCTGTTATTTTTCTGTGTCAGCTCAGAAGCCAGGACATTTAGGCTCCCTGCCAGTGTCTGTAGTACATGTGTGATCTCTGAATATCTGTGTAATGCTATTGCAGAGAGCCATGCCATAGCCAGAAATGCCTTAAGGGTTCCTTGTACTGGATTTAAACAAAGCAGAGAGCCTGGCTGAGTATTTGGCCTAATGAATTCTGTCACTTCCCTGTTCAAAACATTTTCAGATAAAGGTGATATACTACTGGGTCTTCTTAACTCATAACTTGTTGCCTGGATAATCCATTTTTTAAATAAAAACAATCACTTTAGCCACTAGCCAGAGGGGTGAGGGTAGCCATATCACATGTAGCAACAAAAACAGGAGACTTGTGTCATCTTAAAGGCTAACAGATTTATTGTGACATACACTGTCATGGGCACAAGCGTTTGTGCCACGATAAATCTGTTCATCTTAAGGAGCTACAAGAATCGGTTGCTTTTTGCCCATACATACCTTTCAGAAAAAAAGACACACACGTTCACTTAAGTGGCCATGTTATTTTTAGAAGCCAGACAGAAGTAGGAGTATATATGTCAATCCCACCTGCAACAGTAGTTTGGGGTTTTAATATACTGTCTGTGGTGTGACCTACTGAATTGAACGCCAGTTGACTTTTATATCTCCTTCCCCACCCTTTAAATTACTAAGTCAAAATCGTCGTCTAGAGAGAGGGAGAGCGCTATCCATGAGGCCACACCTAAAGTAGAAGCCAATACTTCTCTTCCCCTCTTCTCCTCCCCTTTCCAATTCATGAGCAGCCAACAGCTGGAACTGTTTTACACTAGACGGCTGAGTTCTGTGAGAATGTTCTCCTTGTCTTTGTCTGTAAGACTGAAAGAAGCTGGGCTCAAAGGTACTGCTTGGTCCCTAGAGAACTCTGGGTAAACATGAGCCTAGGCCTCCAGCTCTCTCCCGATAGGGTCAGGTGACACAGTATCAAAAGACAGCCAAAGAATGATCTCGAAAAGCGTTTGCCTTAGTAAGAGGGGTGTGTGTGTGTGTGTGTGTGAGAGAGAGAGAGAGAGAGAGAGAGAGAGAGAGAGAGAGAGAGAACATGGATTTCACATTTCCCTACTATACGGGTAGCTTAATAAAAATGCAACATTTAAAGCCTGCTACTATAGATGCCATATCACTTTTTAACGCATATTTTCTCAATAATATCCCATAATATGCTTGGGCTCAGGTGACTGTCAAAAGGAGATAGCAGTCAGATTTAATGAATTTCAAAAGTAACAACTCAATGCAAAGTTCATCAGGATAAGTGATGAATATTTGTGCAGAAACCTATACCACAGAATTGAGGGAAACGAGAACAACATTAACAACAGATAAATAGAAGAGATGTTCAGTATTTTTCCCCTTTTGAAAACAAATAAGCAACTGTACCCAGATATTTTTTTAAAAAAAATCTATCCTAAAACACAGGACAGATATAAAATTGGAGCATACAAAATTAAATATTTGTCATGAAAGAATATAGGAAATACTGACCCTGCAAATAAAAAGAATATAAATATATACTTTGCAGACAGACTGGGGAAAAGCACACATATACAGAGAGTCGCACAAACAAACAGGCATCAACCAAGTGACTGTTTCAACAGCCACATCTAAAATTTCATTAAAAAGAGGCCAGCTGCTTCTTTACTCTGACTTTGTCTTTAAGGACTTAGCTAAGCCGAAGGAGTGGCCAGAAAAAGGAGGGGGGGGGGAAACCACTTCAACCCATCTCTCTCAAATTCTTTTATTTCAGCAATGCATTAAGCAATCTCCCTGCAGAGTTATTCTCTTCTTCCTGGTGTGGATAAAGCTTCCCCTGGGGAGCTCTGTAATTTCCAGCTTCTCCGAATTCAGGTATTAGTAAAGACCGCTTGGGGACACGCAACAATATAACTCTACATTTTCAGGCATTCGGAGAGAACCCCCTAAGGGTCCCAAGTTCAAATTTCTGAAATGTAGGCATTGTAAAAGGAACCTCAGGGGACGCCAGCAATAGAAATCTGCTGAATTCAAAGCATTTCCTAAGCCCTGGCAGGAGCCTTTGCTCCCACTGGAGGCTTTTTATAAAACATGTGTTGCTGACATGTTGACAGATTGCTCAGTGAAGTGTTAGGTGCATACACAGGCTGGCCATTTAGGGGGACATCAGTTTACCCTTCATCTCTACCTGAAGCACCATGTTTTATACATTACCCGAGGACAGGCAGAAAACAGACACTTTCCAACAAAGTACAGTATCACTTAGCAAGAGACAAATAAAAAGCCCCTTCACAACTAAAGATATTACATACATACATACACACAGAGAGAGCGAGGAAGAGAGAGTGTGCCCTGTGCAGACTAGCTCCAAATATCAAAAAGGTCAAAAAATAAATTAAGGCTAAAGAACGAGGCCTGGGCTGGAAATTGCCTCCATGTATCAGGTCCGCCACCCCTTTCCTATACAGGCCAGAGCTCTGAGGGTATAATGAGCAAAGGAATTTTCTAATGACAGCTGACTGTTGGGAGGTAATCTGATCAAAGGCCGATATTAAATCCAACTTCTGCTCATATCAGGGTATTAGTGATGTACGACTTAATAACCCAGCAGCTCCAAAAGTGCTGCCGTGGCAACAGGATGGAAATTGGGATAATAATGTATTCATGGTGCTGGCGACCTGGGGCTGCAGTGCGTGCTCTCAGGGGAGGGCACTTCACCCTGAGCCAGACGTGTCTGGGCAAAATCACTTCACAAAGGACAGGAGTGGAATACTGAAGAGCTCTGGCACTGATGAGTGTGTCGATAAGGGGAAGGAGTGGAATGAAGTGAAGGGAGGGAAGGAAAAACATTTCCAGCAGAAGAGCTTGAGTGGTGCTTCTCTGAAAAACTGATGGGGCTCAAGAAGCTCTCCCCGACAAGTACAACCCAAATGGATAATTATTAAATGAACATAAAACTACATTCCCCGGCAAAGTGCTGAAGGATGGATAGCGCCAGCTTACATCAAGTGACAAGATTTTCACATCAGGCTGCATCCATCTTCCAGCACTTCCGCTGCGAACAAAAGGGCCACTGCCTGCTACCATCCATTTCCAAAATTCCTTTAACATTAAACAGCTTCTCAACCTTCCCTGCCCTGAAATCTCCAAAGGAAGAAAATTCAAGGAAAGGTCACACATCAGCCACACCTTTCTGGCTCTTGTGGCTGCATTTCCTGCACAAGTGGAAATCTCCTTTTACATTATTTGGTACTCTCTGGCGCTCTCCTTCTTGTTTCCAGAAATCCTGTGATCCACTAGAACATTATACTACCCAACTACAGTTTCAAATGACAAAGGAACTTGGAAATCAGAATTAAAAAGAGTTGAAGCATGATCCGAGAAATCAGTCACTTTCTGGTATGATTCCCTAAATATAGAGGCAAAGATAAACACTTGCATGATTCTGTGTCCAGTATTCTTACAAAACAACATTGCTTATGAAATATTGGATCAATTAATTAAATATGAATTCCATTCAATGTCATTCCAGGGATTATCACGGAATTAAGTAAGGACTCATATTTATGCTGTGTAAAGGGGTCTTGTGCAGTTCCATCTCTGGGGCTATGTGGATCAGGGCCTTGGGCAGTACCTGGATCGCAGATCACTTGGGGACATGAGGAGGAAGGATACAAGTGTATAAAAAAAGGAAAGAGGTGGCTGTACCTTTTTATTCTGCCACTCCTGCTTATTCACCTCAATATCTGTGCCCGTGTTACCTGCCTGCATTACTTGTATAATATCCCTAAACAATAACAGTCCAGTTTCTTTTGTGGAGCAATACCAGTAGGACCACTAGTATTCTCCATCCTAAGGATTTGCTTGGTAGTATGAGATCGTAGTTCAGCTTCACATGTTACAATTTCTCATGGACTGTTAACAATCCATGGGAAGGGCTTATCCGCTGCAGGTGCCGTCAGGAATCAGGAAGGAAGTGTGTCATACCCAAGTCCAACTCCTTAATACACACAGACTCAACACATTACAATTTTACTCAGGACAGTGGCAGGGCATTCCAGTTAAACAGAAATGACAACTTGGAATGCAACTTCTAAACCTTCCCCTTAAACAAGATATAATAACATTTATATAAATAAATCAGCAGTAACTCAAATCCTTTTCCCACCTGACACCAGGAAACACTAACAGAAGATCCTCAATAAAATATAATTAAAAATGAAAAAAATTTAACTTTGTCACACAAACACATACACAGAGAGGCTGTTTGCACAACAGCATGGTATTTAACCCATGATGAGGCAGCAGCATGTATGACCACCATTTTGAATATGCAACCCTCACTGAGGGCTTGTTGTGCTGTGCGGTCCAGGCAAGTGTGGGTTATCCAAGGGTTAAACAACCCCTGCATAACCCATAGCCTGTTTTAACCCTCACATAACTCACGCTTGCTGGGTTTGCATGACGCAACAACCCCAAATGGGGGTTGCAAATTCAGGCTGGCCCCTCTGGAAGCTACGGCTCATCATCCTCTTCTGAGATGGCATTTGCATCAGCTTGTAATGCTTGTAGCAATATATCCTGGACTCACATAATGAATAAGGGACTAACTTTGCTGTGGGAGATAGCCGCATTTGCTTTCCTTCGAGTATGTGTGTGTGTGTTTTAATTAGAGGGAGGGAGATGTACAGTTGAGCTCTGAACCTTTAACAATTCCTTTTTTCCAACTATAACAGTCCAAGAAGCATGTTGCGTGGGGCAAGAGATAGCCTTACAGGCATTTGACACTTTAAAAAAAGGCGGGGGAGGGGGGAGACGTTCATTAACACTTCCAGGCTGAAAATATTGAAACAAAACAGAACAAAAGGTCACCAAATACACAGGGGGAGGGGTGTGTCTTATCACTAGCGCTGTCAAAAGGAACTGTCCAAGAGGTCACTGATGCTCATGTGATCACATTCCACATAGCACAAACCCAATATATGCTCTTACTGGAGGGGATAAAATTGCATGTCCCAAATGACTAAATATTTGTGACAAAATGCATTTTTCCCTGTCACAAGAATTCCTCTTGAGGAAAGTTATCTGTACCCTTGCAAAATTACGTAACACCTAAGCATTTGTTACCCTATAAACTGGTGGCTGGTGCTGGCTGTGTTGTGGAAGAGAAAAGAAAAGTTAGCATCCTAATTTCTCTCCACGTGTTGCACTGAGTGCCAAAAGCACACATATTGTACTCTTAAGCACTTCTTCCTGCCTTTCCTAGTATTACAGATAATTTGCTAGTTTCAGAGTGTACTTATTACAGGACTGTCAGAGGAGTTTTTGTTTCAACAACACGTTAACTTTACTGCACTTATAAAAAACATTATGTGTCCCCTGTGATACTGTGTGTTTAAGAGCAGCGAAATGTTATTGATCCCAGTGTGACAAATCAAGAGTTAGGTAATGTCTACAAAACTCAATTTTCTGCAAGACATAAAACCCTTTTTATGAAACCCCCTCCTTAAGAAATTCAGAAGAAACACACACACACAAATTAAGAGTAGAAAAGGTCAACAACTTTGTATTATTCTTAATGTGATCTTATTCTACTCAAACACATGACCACTCATGATGATTTCAACTAATATTTATTCTCCCTTTGTTTTTTTACAGATGAGTATAAAGCCCCCAATTTTTTATAGTCTTCGGAGATTTGAAAAATTGAGAAGAAAGTTTTTCCTATTCCACATTTGAATTGACAGCTAATTTACACATCCATGTATAACTACTCAGTGCTTCATGCCTTGATAACTTATCACTCCATGACCTGCAGCTGAATGAGTGGAATGTTAAAGCATTATGCTTTGAACTACTAGTGATGATGGCTATATATTAACTCTAGTATCAGAGGCAGAATGCCTCTGTATACCAGTTGCTAGGGAACATGAGCAAAAGTACTTATATCTTGCTTGTAGGCTACTCTTAGTAGGGATGTAGGGATTTTGTAAAACCCATTCCATGTGCATTTCATGGAGTGTCAGGTGCCTTCTGTTTTCTCGTCCGCTCATTGGCAGAATCAGATTTTTCCCATTTTCCAAATTTGTGAAATTTCTCATTTACTTGTAGAAATCTGCTCTTGCGCAAATGCTGAACCCCCCTCTCAAATGTGCATTTCCAGGTTTTAGCCTATGTGGGAAAGGCGCATTTTCAGCTGGTGTTTTCTTATTTTACGCATTTTTATGACTAAATTTCCAAAATTTCCAGAAAATTAAAAGAAAAAAACAGTCTACAAGACCACAAAATCCGTGCGACTCAGGAAAATCTCTACACTCCAGAAACCACAGGTCAGATTCATAGGGAGAGGCAGGTAAGAAATAATAATAATAATAATAATAATAATAATAATAATAATAATAATAATAATTGGAATCCAAACTCACTGATTCTATTGCAGATTTCACTGACATCTCTGTTTGTTGGCATGTGGCTGGCCATTGTGGAAACAGAATGCTGAACTAGACAGGTTTCTGGTCTGATCAGACTTAGCTTATGTGATAACATGAAACATTTGTCCATGGTGTTTCATCTAATATCTGTTTTACACACAAAAGTCCATGCTTAATATTACCACCACTGAGAGCTCAGTGTACATAGAATCATAGAATAGCAGAGTTGGAAGGGGCCTACAAGGCCATCGAGTCCAACCCCCTGTATGAGTACTCTCAACATCTCAAATGCACATACAAGTATCTCAAAATTTAGAACTCAATCCTGCAGCTTCAAAATATATTTTACTTTCTGGGCGTTCCAGAGGTATTTCAGATGAGGTTTATATTTTGCAATCTCCCTGCCTCTTCCAAAGAATACTTTACAGGAGGCCCAGACAATGCTGTCTTAAATTTGTAACCCTACTGTGTTTTCCCACTGGTTCTTCCATCACTCTCTCTTTTTTTTACAGGAAAAAAAAACATTTTGGAAGAAAATATGGAATAGCTGCACAATGCCTTCTGGTTGGTAGAGCTAGGAGCCCTCCATCTGGAAGCTCCCCTAGACCTAGCAGCAGATCCAAAGAGCTCCATAAGAATTTGCAGCTGGAAGGGAAAATCCAAAAAGCATTCCAGGCATGCTTGAAAGTATTTAAAAAATAAGAAAAAAGAGATAACACTGCATTCTTCCTGCACTGCACAGTAATCCTAACCCTGACAAGGAATTCCAGGTCTTTTCCCCAAAAACATGTCCTGTATCTGTTGGAGTGGGCTCTGGCTTACAAAAGCTTAGGCCACCAGATTTTGTTGTTCATATATCCCAACACATCTTTCCACGTTACATATGGTGATGGTTGAGTGACTGGTTATTACTCAACCTGTTGAGGGTGAACAGCTCCTCCTGTTCATCTGCTGCTGGATTTCTGGTTTTGGGCTTCCGTCTAAATGTGTCCCCACTGACTTGCCACTATTTGTCCTGTTGCCCTGATATCTGGAGACAGAGGAGCAGTAAGCATGCCACAATGGAGACAATAACAAAGGAAGGCTTAGGATGGTCAGGCAATCTTGAACTCCCCCTGTTACAACTTAGCTGGGAAGACTGGCTTGCCCCATACTAAGAACCAGAGGGAAACTACAGATGCTCAGCTACTGACAGCCAAGCAGCACTCCCCCCCCCCCCCAAGCAGGGCGTATTGCATCCTCCACCAAGGAGAACCCACTCCATAAAATTAGAGGGGGGGGGAATGCCATGCAACAAATAGAGGCACTACTCCTGTGCAGATATGCACTGCAATATATGGAATAAAGATAGGTATTGTGCTTGGCAGATTAGTCCTGATAGTTCCTTACTGCATGGATACTAGTGCTGTACAAAAAAATTCTCCTACTGATCATTCTCATTCTATTTGATAGCGAAAAATATTTCAAAAAGATATTCAAAGGAATAGAAAATTTTGGAGAAATTCTCATGGGTTGGGTTCAGGGATCTTGTGTTGATCTTACTTATGAGGTGGTTGAGATGTCTGAGTGAGTGTCCTGTCTTTGCATGTACAATCATTTATCTGGCAGCCTGTAGTCTCCTCAGCTTCCTTCACTTTAATGAAAGCCCAGGGAAAGACATCATGAGGTTATTCCTCCCATAGGGCTTTTTCATGTCGGGAAGCGCAGGCAGCCTGGGAGGCTGCAGAGCAATGGAGAGATGTATAATAGAAAGATCAGACAGACAGACAGACAGACACACACACACACACACACACACACACACACACATACACACACACGGTCATCTCACAGCGAAAATATTTTTTTAAAAAAATTATAAAATGCCCTGAGAATAAGCCAGAAAATGGAAGCCTTTTCCATGGAGGGGAAGAAGACTTTCAGGAAATTGGAGGACACATTTTGGCATTGCACTAGTTCCACCTCTTTCCTGGAGATAGACACAACATTGCCCTCCTCAACCAGCGTTGTGGAGAATGCAAAATTGGGGCTGAGTTACCAACACAGCTGATGCTGTTGCAACTTGAGTGCAGCAAAAGGACAAAAAACCTTAGGAAAAATGAAATGAACTGTGCTACAAGCCCTGCCAATAGTGAGCTCTACCTGCGAGAAACTCTTGAAAAATTTCTCCAGTCTCTCTGCAAACAAATAGGGTGGATAATTTTGAGAGGGCATTTGTGCACAGCTCTAATGGATACGTCCTTAAATATGAAGATACACCCAAATTCAGATACTGAAAAACATCTCATCCAAACGTCTCAGGATGCTGCAATAAACCCACAATTGTTTTTCAGAAAAAGGTTTCTTTCCCTTCAGCAGCTGTAGAAATGTCCAAACGTGGCAAAAGCACAAGTACGTGCAGGCACGTGCACACACAAGTAACAATACCAATCTCATCGTCATTTGTATGAGGCTCACTTGCATTTTGAGAAATTTCATGGGTACGCGTACATATGGGGATTTCCCCGCAACTGTTCAAGGAGGGTAAGCATGGATGCTGCCGTTCAATTAACAAGCTAATGTGACGCCCTTCGATGTGAACAATACTGAGACCACTGCTCAGCCTCTGAAGGGGGGTGGGGAGAGATGAATTACGTACACTGTGCCATTCTAGAACATGAACCTCCGTTTTATATGTTTTCCCCTAAGAATGTGGGTACATGACAAGGTAAACTTCCTTTCTAGCTCACCCCCACCTCCTGAGCTGCTTTGGTTTTCGCTTCCACCTTAAAATTTGTTTTCCAGATCCACTGGTAGTTCTCTCATTCTCTTCTCTTTCTCTCCCTTTTCCACCTACTGCATTCATCATTATTCAGCTGCATTATAGCACTTAAAAAAACCACCCCAGCTTTGGAAAAAAAGAAGAAGAAATCATTTGATTTTCATTGCCCTGGAGAGAATTAAATACCCCCAAGGAAAAATTCTGGTACATTCTCTGCACACATTTACATGCAGCCAGTGAAGTAAACATTTCCATAATTGCTCACTTCAGAACACGTTACCCAGTTCCTAGGTACAATAACTGTCAGGAGTCAATGAGGAATAAAGAATTTTCCTGAATCCTTGCACATAACCTGACCAGCATTAATAACTCCACAGTTGTACATAAGTTAAGAAATGGATTACTGCCAGGCATGAACCTTCTCTGAACACTTTGGGCATAATGCATTCTTCAAACATCCATTTAAAAAACAACAACAAATAACTATAAAGAAAACCCTAAAGGCTATTGATAAAATGGGCTCTCCTCTACCCACCCTCCTCGAAGAGAGCCAAACACCACAGCTTTTTTCAAAATGTTTTTAAAAAATTACAGTAAACACAGATGGCTTCCATTTATTTCCCATTTTTACTTCTTTGGTGAAGTTGTCTTCTCTCGCTAAATGACAAAATGAATGATGAAATTCAGTTGCTATGCTAGAAAAACAAAAAACAAACCCTGGTGCCTAATCCCTGAGGAAAACTGGACTTCAGTTATGAATCATCCTTACCAGGAACCTTGGAAATCTTAAATGAAAGTCTTTATATACTTATAGAAAACATTGTGAATACGCATGATCAGGAAGCTCAGGCAGAGCAATCTTTCCCTTCTCCCTACCCCACCCTCTCTCTTTATTTTTGAAATTCATAGCTCGTGAGGCAGGCACCCACCTTTGGTGATTATTTAAATAAAACTTCCACAGTTCCAGGGACATCAACGAGCAGCACTAATATCAAATGTGTCTGATTTTTATGACATGCTTGCTGAACACTTCATATTGCTGGGTCTGCAATGAATAACCTAGTAAGCACATAACAAAATGGGACCGACTTGATTTTACATAATTACTTTTGATTACAGAAGGAGGAAGAACTTTATTGGTTCTCTCTGTGTGTTCATACTTCATTCATTTTTAGGATTTTATCTGAATTCTGTCTATATCACAAATCGGGAGGAAACCCTATCTGATTCTGTTGCTGTTCATTTTAGAAGAGAAAAACTGTTATTCTAAGCAATCAACATCTGAAGACAATGGAAGCATAGCTCTGTGTAATATAAAGTATTTATGGCATAAGTTTTTCACCCAGGAAGAAAATATCCTTTTAATAAGCCCTTTTTACTACATGAAGCAACTACTGATCTCTACTTTACTAGATTTTTGCTTGGGTGGGTATTGTTGTTGTTGTCATCTCTGTGGCTTTTTTAGTAGCTATTTTTAGGATGAACACAATGCAAAGGAAGAGAAAGCAGAGACAATGCCCAATGTTATGTGACCTCCTATAATGACGAGCAACATTTGTAAAAATCCTGTCAATGCAAGATGAAAGGCAATTGTGCCTACAATTTTCAAACCATCTATGGAATCGCAGCCAGATCCATGTATCTGGTGTTGCCTGGAATCTAGCAGCATTCACTATTAACCAAAAAGAAGGGGGTTTGATTACAAATAACACAGTGATGAACTGCAGACCAAAATGCTCAATGCTGCCAAGAAGTAATGCTGATTTTGAAAGCCTCAAGACATTTTTTGAAACTCGTATAAATAAAGGAAATCTAAGAACAGATTTGCTACTATGTATACACAGGGAATTCGCAACCTTATCCTTAATAAAGAACCTATTGATTAGTACAAATGTTAACTACAAGAGCTGCAAACATAAGGTCATGTCCAACTCTCTTGCCATCTGGAATCTTATTCAGGTCAGTGGGACTCAACCACAAAAATAAAAACTGTTGTCTGGTTGTTAACAATCACAGACAAAAGCAGAACACTAAGAAATAACTACCAGTACTAATTCTGGTCTTACAAAACCTTGTGAAACGTACAAAAGACATGTAAACACCCAACCTCTTGATCACCCTAGAAAGCAGGAAGCTTAGCTGTACAACCAAGACCCATTAATGCTTATAGAGCTGGCTCAGACATTATATTTTTTGTAGACTCGGGTATATATGGTACTGATTTACACATTACATTTTACCTATATCAGAAGAGCAATATTATTGTGGAATTACTTTTAACAACAAATTTGGCACCATGGATGCTCATAAATCAAAATGCATGAGGCTGAAGTTCTATTCTTATTTACCTGGGAGTAAATTCCATTCAACTCAGGATTGCATTGTTTGCCCTCCTGTTCCCATTCGAATTTGCCCAAGAGTTTAAGATGAGCTTTTGAAGCCCTGCTCTAAGTCCTATCAACATCAGCAGGGCTTTTCCGTTGCAGCACCCTCTCTCTAAATTCTCTTCACCAAGAGATGTACCTGAAACCATCCTCATTTTCCTTTTGGCACCAAGTGGACCCCTTTTTATTTCCCCAAGACTTTTGAGTATCTGATTAAAGTTTTATGCTACCATTTTATCTTATTGTATTGCTCTGCTGTGTTTTGTTTTATTGTGATTGTTAAGATACATTGTTTTAAATTGAGATGCTGTTTTACTGTAAGTTGCACTCAGGACATCGCTGGAGAGCAGCCTATCAATATTTTAAATAAATAAATAAAAGCAATGCACCAACCAAACGTGCAACACACTTGCACAGTTGAGAGCCATATTTGGATTCACACAATTGCTAAAACTCAGTGCTCTCAGCATTTTTGATGTACACATCAAGTTCAACACAAGATGGGGTTGTCTCTTCAGACACTCACGAAGTTCCCCCTAATGGCTAAGGAGGCTCTCCTCTCACAGTTCTACAGGCACATCAGAACCTTGCCATGCGAGCATCAGTGCCTTTTTCTGAGAACTGGATCATGGCAAGCATACTTAGCTATGCACAAAAATTGCTTTTATTGTGTATTTATGTATTAAGATTTATAAAATTGCACCTTCTGCCTACCAGGCGCTCATGGTGACATGTGATTAAAAACAATTTAAACTTCCCATAAAACCAAAGGAACAAAACCATACAACAAAATTTGCAAGCAGCACTAAAATTAAGCCGTGACAAAAATATTTAAAGCCTGATGGACCAGGAGAGTATTTACTGCCCGTCTAAAGCAAAACAAGGAGGGAGCCAGTCTCACCTCCCTTGGAAGGGAGCTCCACAACGGGGGTGCTGCTATCAAAAAGGCCCTGTCTCAAATACCTACCAACCTAGGGCTCATCTACACCAAGCAGGATATTCCACTATGAAAGTGGTATGAAAGCAGTATATAAAAGTCAGGAGCCACACTACTGCTTTTTAGTGGTACTGAAGTGCACTGACAACTGTTGGGGCCCACGACACATCTACACTAAGCAGGATATGACACTATGAAAGTGGTATGAAAGCAGTATATAGTATGTGTCAATAGGTCCCAACAGTTGTCAGTGCATTTCAATACCGCTATAAAGCAGTAGTGTGGTTCCTGCCTTTTATATACCACTTTCATAGTGGAATATCCTGTTTGGTATAGATTAGCCCCTAGGCTCTCTAGGTGGGGGGACATATTACAGGGCCTCTAATTATGATTGTAAGTTAACAGCAGGAGCATATGGAAAGAGGCAGTCCTTCAGATATGCTGGCCTCAAACTGTTAGGGGTCTGTGTGCCTAGAAACAAACTGGAAACCAGAACGGCATGATATAGTCTACAAAGTGCACACCAGACAAAAGTCTAGTTGCTGTACTTTGCACTAGCTTTAATTTCCAAATACTTTTCACAAGGCCAGCCCCACGCAAATCAAAATAATCTCAACAAGAGGTGATTACAGCATGCATCACTGTGGCTGGATCTTGATCTTCCTTCCACAAGAAAGGGTGCAGCTTGCACACCACATAAAATTGGGCAAAAGTACTCCTGGCCACCGCCACCACCTGATCTTCCAGGAAAAGCACCAGATCCAAGATATAGACATCACTACCATGTCTGCAAAAAGGAAATGCATGGGATTCAACTCAGAAGTATGTGTATACTAGATCTGTTCATGCGCTTGTATCTGTTCGGAGATTTGACAGGGGAGCTGCTAGAAGAAAAACTAGATGTAAACCTCAGTGCTGCATGATCTCATTAGCATGTGTCACCTCATATGTGGCTAGTAATCAATACCTGTAACAGCTTGTGGATTTCATTAAAAACAACCCTAAATTTTTAGCCCCCTCCTCCTCCAAAGATAGTCAAAACTCTGAAATGTATGGTTTCGTTTTGCAAGCTCTACGAAGCACTTCCCAAATGCCACTGCTACAGCTATGCAAAGCTACCAAGAATGCAGGCCTCCTCTCACTATAAACATGTCTTGCTCCAGCCTAAACTGTTGTGCTAGGAGAATGGTAAAAATGCAAGATTGAATTGCGTATGTTGCTTGCTCTCCTTGCAAAGAAATGGGAAGAAATCGGAACCGTAAGTCAGGGGATGAGGTAAGTCTCAAAAGGGGCACAAGAGTGGCGGGACTGAGTGGGGAATAATTAATGGGGATTAAAGTGTGTATTTGTGTGGTAGAGCTTTAGTACATGAGTAACAGAAGGAAGGGAGATTAAGGAAGCCTTTATAGGTTTCAAAAGGTGATGTAATTTGCAAGCAGGAACCATATAAAAACATAAGAAGTTCCATGCTGGATCAGACCGAGGGTCCATCTAGTCCAGCGGTCTGTTCACAACTAGCTGTCGGCCAGGGACACAGTGAAACAGCTCCCTCTCACCCCTCAGAAATTGGTGCATATAGGCTTACTGCCTTGGATATTGGACATACCACATAGCAATCAGGGCTAGTAACCATTGATAGCATTCTCCTCCAGGAATTTATCCAACCCCCCTTTTAAAGCCATCCAAATTGGTGGTCATCACTACATCTTGGCACAAGCAAGAGGACTCAGGATAAGTGTCTTAAACTGCAGCATGCATTTTCAAGTTAGGTTCAGATGTTCTTAATCCCAAATTTCTCTTCCATAGCAAAGAGGTAATATTAGTAAAGTACACCACCACCACAACCACCACCTAAAAAACCCCTCCAAAACACAATCAGTTTGTGTGACCTTCCCTTTTCCACGATAGGGAGATAAATGGCTGTCTAGTTTTCATTCATTCCTGTTTCAAATGTTCGCTACATTTTGTGTTTGACAAAGCTTCACATTCTTGACCAAAAAGGAAGAAGGGGTTGTCTCCACTTACATCATTACTCTCATAAAGAACAGATGTAGACTGTTCTGGCTTTGTTGGATGGTGGACTCCTGCTGATGTTGGATAAGATTCAAATGTCCATATTGGTTTTGTTAGAAGTTTTAAGTGTCTTTGATACCTGTATGCAGTAACTGTTGATGATTTACCCCCAGTTCCACATAGGGGATTTTAATAAATTATTTTGGATCAATTCCACTCTTTGCTTGAACTGGAGGCTCAGGTGCAGTTCACTGATTTCTCCCAAAGGACATTTTCTAGTCAGGTGAGAACTTGGAAGAGAGGCAGAGAAGTGTCCTTAATTGCACAACACCTAGCTGCAAAATCTCCTCTGAGTTACAGTGCTTGGCAAAAGTCAGGACTTCTGGTGAAGCTGATGCGATTGCGTTCCTCAAAATGTGAGGAAGACCTTCATGGCAGCTGCTCAGAAAAAAACAACACCTGCTTGTTTTGTGTTGACTTGTCAGATATTGCCATACTAAACACACACACGCACACACACACACACTATTTTCCCTTCATTGAGGTCCCTTCTTCAAACATGTGGGCCTTCCTGCCCCTGAAATGTCAATCAGTGCCACTAGGTTTCCTTCAGCCATCTTTTGGTAGATTTTGGAAAAGCCTCCATTTCTGTGGCAAGGTTTAAACCCCACAGCCAAATTAATGGGCTAAGGAAAGAGGTCACAGGACAGAGAATGCAGATACCTTCAAATCGAGATTAACTTTTGTTCTTCAGATATTCATCAGCTGTAATGGTTTAAAGACTGCCACCAGACACAAGGCTGTGGCATTAGGCAGGTACAATCTGTCTTAAAGGCAATCAGATTGCAACAGTATAATATACTGTATTTCTTCGACTGTAAGACGCACACTAATTTCAGTACCACTAACAGAAAAAAAAACCTAAGACACACATGCGATTCTAAGACGCACCCCATTTTTAGAGATGTTTATATGAGGAAAAAAGTGTGTCTTAGAATTGAAGAAATAGGGTATGTACCCCCTTTCTTTGTACCCAAGCAAAATATTGAAAGTAGTCATGTTAACCTATGAACTGTTTTAAATATGCTGGTATGATATCTTAGCATTTTAGATCACAGTACTGTAATCATTTCCTTGATGTATCTGTGAAGGGGATGACAGCACAGTTAATGCAATGGAATGTTCCTGACTGCAAAACTGATTTCTGCCTTTCAGCGGCTCATTTTATTATTAAACAAAGCCTCTTTGGTCATCTAGCCTTTATTTTACTTTGCCTGTATTTCAGAATTCCTATATATTCAGGAGAGTTGTGCCAATAATCTGAAAGCCAGATTAGGAACTATACTGTAGATACTGAAAGTGTGCTTTTGAAAGTTTGAACTACTCATATAATTATGCCCTTAGTTGTTAGACAATACCAAGGCAAGACATGTTCACGGGTTCTTTCAATTGCTCTTCCCTGCAATTCGAGGTCATGTTGCATTGAACACATAGTGTTCAACTCTTTCTGTTTTTACTTTATTCAAAGGTAAACACAGGGGGCTTAATCCAGATTCGACTGTATCAGGAATTGATGATGATGATGGCTACTGCTAAGCACTGCACAAAGGAAGGGGGTTGCAGCTGAGGTGGGAAGGATTACACCTCCCTGTGGCCCCTATGCAGATCAGGAGGCCTCTATGCTTACTTTTGAGTAAAATAAAAACAGAAAGCTGCCATATAGGTTAACCCTCACTCAACAATAGTTTTCAGAGCCTTTTCGGGAGTGGAACCTACATTGTGGTCTTGTGTTGCTAGTATTGAAATAAGTTCCAACAAGCTTCTGTACATAAAAGGGGGGGAGAATGCCATCTTATTCTTCCCGAGGCAGCAAAAAAGTCTTCATCTGGACCTGAGTAGAGCTTAGCAAAAGCGCATGGTGGCATCCTGAGCCAATATGACTTCAAACTTCAGAGGTGACGTAGATGGCTTAATGGTACAGCACACGGTTTACATGCAGAAGGTCTCCGGATCGATCCCTGCCATCACTAGATAGGGCTAAGAAAAAACCCTGCCTGAAACCCTAGAGAGCCTTTGCTGCCCCATCAGTGTCAATAATACCGGGCTGGATGGACCAATGGTCTGACTCCAGTATAAGGCAGCTTCCTATGAACCTAGACTTCAGGTAGAAGAAATCATATTTGTCAATTCTCTACCATATTTAAAAAGGGGGCAATAGGTTGGGAAGGTTTTCCAACATACTTTGTCCTAAAATAGATAGCATCAGCTTCCATAAATTTCCATGGTTATTAATATTCAGTACACTGAAGTCAACAGCAATATTTATGTTTATAAGTGTAGGCGTGTTTCATTCTCTTGCTCAATACACTTAACGTAATTCAGGCTTATGAAAGTTTATTACCCATGTCAGAAAACTAGAGTCGGTATCCATTGATTTCTCTAAGAAATCTAAAGTTATAGATCAATATATTAATATGAAAGAATTTAAGCCTTTTTAAAAATCGTTGTCAATGTACATATTTACATTCATTTGGGCTGGATAAACCCAGTCTCAAATTCCCCCACCCCACACACAGGAAGCTCACCAAGGCTGGCTTTAGGCACATTACTATCTCCCAGAGTAACCTATTTTCCATGGTTGCTGAGAAGATAAATGGGATAATCCCATTTATTATTATTGGATCCCACACACAAAGGGGTGGGTGGGTTTAAAAATATGATAAATCAAATGTATCAGTCCATTAGTGTCAAACACATTTCTGTATTAGGAGGGGCCTGATTTAGATACTTTGACTCCCCCCCCCCATAGCTTCTACTTTTTACTACTATTTAACATTTGAATGACTATTTATTTATTTATTTAGAACATTTATATCTCGCCCTATATCATTAAGATCTCAGAGCGGTGTACAGATAAAAACATACAGTATAAAACAATAAATATACACAGTTAAAAACAAATTAAACCATGATCCAAGTTAAAACAATATATAATTTACAAGCAATAAAACTAGATGCTAGACAGAACAGAGAAAGTAATGTGATTCCTTGTCAAATAGGACGGAAGTGTATGTGTTTGGGGGGGGGAATCTAAGAGCGGCAAACACATAGTGATGGTAAGAAGAGCAAAAAGATGCGGTACTGGAATTTCAGGCAAGGTGGGCTAGAGTATTTCAGAGAAGGGGTTGCTTGTAAGGTGAGGCTTAACAGAGCCAGTACTATAGTGTGAAGGCATATGGAAAAGCAACCTTGCTGAAGCTATGCAGGTCTAGGTAAGAGAATAGTGAGACAGAACCGAATGTACACATTTTGCTTTGCATGAATAAAAGCTGGGATATGTAATAGAACATAGGAAGCTGCCTTACACTGAGTCAGACCACCAGTCCATCTAATCTAGTATTGTCAATACTTACTGGCAGCAGTTCTCCAGGGTTTCAGGCAGGATTCCTTCCTAGCCCTCCCTGGAGATGCTGGGGACTGAACCTGGAGCTTTCTGCATCCAAAGCATGTGCTCTACAACTTAGCCCCACCTCCACCCATACATAATACATACAAATACATTATGGACACAAAACAGAATGGAAAGCTGTCTGAGAGTAGGAAGAAGGTTTTTCCAGGAATAAGGAAGAACAGAAGTTGCAAACACAAGGTGCCGAGACCAGATGAGCTTGTGCAGAATACAAGCAATGATTGGGTCCCTAACAATCCATTGTTTATTGGGTGAGGAATGAGGCATGTGCCCACACACAGCTTCCTCCCACATATGCTCCGATTTGGCAACCATCTCATCCTAGTTCAATGCGAGCTCTTAAAACACAGTTACTCAGTTCAGGTCTCACCCCACTCCACAAAAAAAATGGATTTAGGAAAATCCAGAAACCAGCCTTGTCAAAGACAGGTGGATGAGGGGGGAAAGGAAGTGGAGAGACAAAGAGGAAGCATACAGGTACATTGCTTGTTCCTAGCACAACAAATCATGGTTTACTGGACCATAATCTTTATGTTTGAATCTGGTCAATGACAAAGGTAATATTGTAAGATGAGGAAGAAGATACAAACGGGGGTTGGGGTGGGATGCAGAGCTCTAACAGTTGAAAATAGGAGCTTATAGCAGATGCAGATAATGATGGGGAACGAAAGCAGACACATTAATAAGGGACAAGAGATGGATCAGGCATTCTCAATCAAGTGAAATGAGACTCGAGAGGAAAGAAAGGCAGAAAGTTGTAATATGTATGCCAAAATAGTCCAGTGGTGCTATTTGAACATTGGTGGAGAAAAAAGAGAAGTAATCAAAGACAATCCCAAGGATTTCAGGCCATGAGACATGGAAGCAATACTACATTCAACAGTGAAATAAAATTGTGGGGAGGTATGGATTTGGGGTGGAAAGATCATGAGCCCCATCTTCAGCATGTTTTAAACTTTATTTTTAAAACAATTTTCAATATGGACACTTAGGAAAGTTGTTGAATACAGGACCTAGCATCCAAAGCCACTGACACAAGTACAACACTAATATTCAATTTATTTTAGTTTTCCTGTGTTTCCCGCTCAAACATTTGCTTTTGAAAAGAAATGTTTAGATTGTGAATTCTTTTAATACAAAATTATATGGTTTTTAAACACTTTTGCATATTTTGAACTGAACAAACAATTCAACTATGTATGGCTATCAGTAAGCAATGCTTCCATTGTTTCCTGCATATAAAGCAGTTCTTAGCAAATCTTTCCTTCACAGAATATATTCTACACGCCTACAATTTTACTCAAATTGGAGAGTAACTTATGAGCTGTACAATGTTTCAATAAGTAGCTCATTATGATATGTAAACTAGAAGTTCAATATATTTTAATGCATACCCATTTGCAAATTATTTCTATAGAACGATGAAAAATAATTTGATTTTACCCACAAATCCTTTTTTATTTCAAGTAGTGCATTTCCAGAAAATAGTCTTTGAAACAGTAACTGAAAAGGATGAACAGCTTTGATTATATTATATTAATCAAAACATATACCTTATATCTATATGCCTACTATATTTTACTGTAGAATAAATTTGCCAAAAAACAACACACTCCCTGAAAAAGGCACAAGGTATTTTATCCCGAGCACCCAATGGAAATGATGTATTTTTGTATATCGTAAAAAGCAAAACGTAAAGGGTGGGGAGATCTCGAAGAGCTTCAAGCTCCTTTCATGGGCTATAAAAAAGGTCCCAACTTTTAGCAATGATTGCAGGGCAGAGAGGGTGTAAATACAGGGAGCATGGTTGCCTCTCTTACTGGCAGTGATTGTGGCAGCAGTGGATGCCATGCTCTCTGCCATCATTTGGTGCCATTCCACACACCCACTCCCTTGTGCTGTGCCACAGTGAGAACAGGGCACATTGCTTCACTCTGGCTACATCGCTTTGTCTATGTGATGACATAACGAAGCCCAAACAGAACGAGAGAAGGGAAAGGTAGCAAGGGATGAATTTGAGCAAGCACGGCTACTTCTGCATTCGTTTCAATGAGGGAAGAAGCTTCACGGAAATGGGATCAGACAGGAATTGATAGTGAGAGGTGGGGCAATATTGATGTCCTAGAAGGAAGTATGGGGGAACGTTTGGGAGAAGGGACAGAGTTGCTTAAGACCAGACCACATGGCAAACATAAACCAAACTCCATGCTTAGCTGGCTGTGTGTTTTGGGTCTGACAACCCCACAGACTGAAAATGCAGGCATGAGCAGAGCCTATGGCCAATGATCCCTCCCCCACACCCGCCACCCTCTCTAGGATTTCTGTTTTCCTTTTGTCTGTCTTTTTGTTGCTACGGTTGCATTTGTCATGTTGATATAAACTAAAAACAAAATTCAGGGGAAATGTAATTAAAGACAAGCAAAAAAACAAGACTTTGGAGCAACACAAGCAGGAAAGGCAAAGACTACATGCAGCAATATAAAAGAGAAATAAAGTAATGGGTGCAGCAAAGTGGTAGAAAGATCTGAAGTTAAGGAAAAGGGGTCTGTGCCGGATGCAGAACAGGATGAGAATCTGGTGTAGGGCAGAGCATGGTCTGCATTGATAAGACAGGTGAATGATTAAATGAAACACCGGATAAAAGAGCAGTGATTCTCGTCCGTTTCAAAAACTGAAAACTATTCTGCATAGCTACAAAATAGCTAGTTGTGTTCGCTAAAGAAGTGATCCATGTAGGAAGGAAAGAAGCAAGGAGCTTTGTTCCTAACTTGGTAGTACTTTCCTTCCTCTGAACAGTGACGTGTTTTAAGGTGAAGCAGGTTTTTATTTGCAATTTAGTAGCTGAGGGAAAGGGGTACTAAATTTGAGTCTTTCGAGGTATATGTGGACCACACAAATAAAGGGCTCTGAAGTGAGACCCATTAAACTAGATATTGTTTATCTAAAACATTCTGTTACCTTCATTCATTGTATTCTACCCATATAGCCACAAGCAAAACACAATTTTAACAACGTACATTCCACTTCTAAGTAAAAAAAAAATTTCAAATGTCAGTGGGTTGTTTTTTTTATTGTGTAGGCATGTTGTTTTTCAATATATCTAAAAGAGAGCAACAAAAACATTAAGACACTGAAGGCTTGTTAAGAATGAAGGAAGGCCGCTTACGGTCAAATAGAAGTAGGAATTGAAAGTGTTGCTCAGAAATATAAATTACACTTAACAGAAGGCGTGCTTTTTGAGAGCATGCAAATATTATCTAAAATGCCTGTCCTAGACTTGACCTTCAGTGCTTGTGTATCAAAATACTGCACTAGAAATACCAGAGATATATCAAGAAAAGAAGGGAAGATCAAATTCCTTCGTTGCAACTAAAAATAACCCAGAACGATTTGTCATGATCTTCAAACAGACGGTTGACAATCCAGTCCACTTCAAGTAAGACACCCATGTATGGAGGATTTCCAACAGACCCAGGTTCAGATGCTGCAGCAAGGCAAGGAGGGCTGGATGCGAAATGAGAGGCATTCACAGGACCTCCCATTCTCCCTGAAGACCCTCATGCTGCCTGCACACTTCTGTGCATAAGCACTGCCCATGGAGAACTGGTAATGTAGGAACAGTGTCAGAAGTCACCTATGAGCCAAATGATTATCTGTCCAGGTCTACACTGTTGTACATTGAAGGCTTTGTATGTTATTATTAAACTCACTGTCAGAGCGGCTGCAGGCAAGGCAAAGCAGAACAGAGAAACTTACAAGGTGCAGAGTTAGTGGTGCTTTGTGTGTAAAAAACATAAACTCAAGAGTAGAGAGCCAGCATCCTATTTCATGGCTTCCTATGCAACTTCCCTTTCAGCCAATATAGAATTTGACTGACTGTGCATCCACTGCTAACACTACTCTGAGTGCATTGAAGTCAAGGATCATGGTGAAATTAAGTCAGGACTTTTATAAATACCATTTGCTTGAAGGAAAGATATTAAGATTGGTTTCCCTCCCCACTGCCGCCACATCCCAACAAGATTCTGAGGGAAGAATTTGAGATGTGCAAAAGTAGTTGCCCCAAAACATTATTTGGCATTACTGTTTGCTATGAATGAGTCAAGAGGGAACATCCACATCTAATTTTTAAGATGTCTCTGAGAGCCAAAAACGTTCACATATTGCAAAACTGACCTTGGGAACCAATGAGTTGATTTTGGGATGTACTGGACCCTATGGAAACCCTGAAAATATAAGAAGCCAACAAACAAAATGAGGGAGGAAAATATCAGAGAGAAAGAGGAGGTTTGGAGGCAGTGGTAAGTAGCTCACTCAGTCCATGACGCAGGATACCAGAAGATGTATTTATTGAGTGGCAGATATTTCCCAGAGTTACACAAGCATAACAAAGGACCCTGTCCTGACAAGCTCACAATCTAAATTTTGACACCAGGAAAGACAACAAAGGGTGAGGAGGGACCCTCCCAGCTAGAATAAAAATGACAGCAAAGTATGCAGTGAAAAAAGAATGAATACTACTAAAATCCTATCAGCAAAAGAATTCAAAATACAAAAGAAAAACAGAAATGTAGTAACTAGCATACAAAATCCAAAAGAATGTATCAAAGATTATGAAAATGTAGAGTAGCTAGGAGGAGATTTATATTTTACAGGCTAGGAACTCCAGTTCTTTCCAGTCACATTGCCATTATACAGGGCTTTATGAAAAAGTTTGCCCCCTCAAATGGAGGCAAAATCTCAATGAATCTTTGGTGATGCCAAAGTGTTTAATCTAATGCTATTGGCATACACACTACGCCAGAGCCCCACGTCTTCTCAAATACACACATTAAGTGTCTATAAATCTTAAAGATTGCTTGAAGCTGTAGTTCCACTGACGTCAATGGGGCATCCTTGAAAGCAGGGGAAGCCCTTGTGCATAGTGGAGCTCCCAAGGTCAAAGAGATTTCTCAATCTGGAATGATTTCCAAATCATAATATAGATGTCCCTCCCCCGCTCCACTTTGGTTTTAGCTATCCTACCAAATCACAGACTATATTGGCAAACCATTTTGCAGGGTTAGGAAAAGCTGCTAAAGCAAAAATGTTGCATGCACACCCACACCCACACACAGCAGAAACAATCCAGTGTATACATCCTTATACATACAGCTTAGGTGTAGGGGAATACTATGCACTGTGTTCTGCACAGGGATTTGCATGCAAAAGATCCCAGCTTCAATCCCTAGCATTCTTTATTTCTATTTAATGTATTTCTGAATCGCCCCTTCGTGCTCAAGGTGATTTACAATAAAACCACAGACACAATAAAATACAATCCCAAACAAAACTAAAACTGATAAAATGCAATAAGAGAATGGAACATTCTAACATTAAAGAACAGTGTTTATCACTGAACGCTCAGAACAATATAGTTTTTTGGGGGAGGGGGTTGACCAGCCATTTTAAAGACATTACCAGGTAGGGCTGGAGAACCTCCTGCCTGCAACCTTGGAGAACTGCTACCAGTCACTGCAGACAACACCAGGCTGAAGAAATCAATGGTTTGACTCTGAATACGGCAGCTTCCTATAATTCTATGATGTGCAGAAGGTACTTGCTTGTTGATCATGCAATGGGCCTATTCAGACAACACTCTAAGCCATGGTTAGGCTGCTAACCCTTTTGTAGCAAATGCTTAGCGAGAGTCTTTAACCCATGGTTATGTAGCCACCGTGGTTAGGAATGGTTCACACAACATGCTATGCCATAACGTTTAGCTCAAAATGCTTAAAACCGTGGCTAAGCATGTCGTCTGAACAGGGTCAATGTTGGAAGGTCAGGTTCCTAGCTTTTATCCTAGACCTGGATGATTCAGAGGTTCATATTTCCTGCCGGTCCCAGGAGACAATATTACGATCTCCTATATGTCTGAAGATGGTTCTGAAGCCTTCAGCCAGCCTTTCCCAACCTACAACTCCTATCAGGCTCAGCCATGTTAGCAAGGAGGATGGGAGTTGCAGTCCAACTCATCTGAAAGGTACCTGGTTGGGGAAGGCTGAAAAGTTCACACTGTTCCAGAAAGCTCTCCAGGCTGCATAAGAACAGCCATGCTAGATTAGACCAAAAGTCCATCTAATCCAGCATTAATCCAGTTCACAGAGTGGCCAGCCAGCAGGACTTGAGTGCAACAGCACCCTCTTGCCCATGATCCCAGCAACTGATGTACATAGGCTTATTGCTTCTGATACAGGAGGTAGCACACAGTCATCACGACCAGTAGCCACTGATGGCCTTCTCCTCCACAAAATGTGCATCTCAGCTGCAGGCCATGAACTTCCCAGTTCGAGCCCCAGAGACCTTAACACTCTGCCAAGCCTCACTCAGGTTTATTTCTGTGCTGGGCCCAATCCAGGACTGGTCCGTCCCCCCCCCACACACACACGCACGACATGACATTTCAGAGACAAGCTGTAATTCCTGGGACTAAACCTGCAATCCTATGCACATTTACCTGGGAGTAAACCCCATTGCACTGGCTGCCTATATGCTTCCAGTCAGAATTCAAGGTGTTGGTAATGACATTTAAAGCCCTAAACAGCTTGGGACCGCAATACTTGAAAGAGCACCTCTTCCTATATATGACTTGAGATCTGTTGGAAGAGCCCTCCTCTGCATCCCAACGTGAGACATACGCTATGGTGGGACTTGGGAGAGGGCTTTCTCTGTTGTGGCACCCTGACTGAATGGAGGCCCCTTGGATGCCCAACTGGCGCCAATGCTGACTTCATTTCGGCGCCAAGTAAAGACATTGCTTTTTAACAAAGACTTTGATGGCTAAATTCACCAAGTTTGCACATTGTTTTAACTGTTTTAATTGGTTTTTACTGCTTTTAAATTCAATACTGGATTTAGCTTGATTAATGGTCTAATTTGTTTTTAGCTGTGTATATTTTTTGTGTTATATTCTTTGTATAATTTTATCTGTACGCTGCCCTGAGATCCTAGTGATATAGGGCGGGATACAAATGTTTTAATAAATAAATAAAACTTTTACTTCTGAAAGGGTTTATTTCTGAATAAAGCATGCATTACTCCCATGTTTGAATGTACATGCAGAAAGCTTATTTGGAAAGCAGTATATGCAACTGCAACAAGCTTCATTTAATACGTATTCATAAAGCATGTTTACATGTGGATGCAGGCATAGGAGTCCTTTCCTGGCTGTCAAAAGAATGAGAATGCGTTTAACTCCCCCCCCCCCACGAAACCCCCCCCACTCTAACTTTAGATAGAAGAGCATTATTTGGATTTTTGTTAAAAAAAATGTTTCTAAGAAGCCTCCGTTAATTTCATAGAAAGGTTTTCTATTAAGAAAGGAATTCAGACCCCGTGACTATCTGAATACCAAGGTTTTATTAAGTACAAGTACAGGATGATACAGAAAAATGGTTTAATCAACATGCGGATGAAGGTCAGAGATTAAAATTGTTATGTCTGAGAGAGAGTATAAAATCAGAAATCAAAGCGCAAATGTTTTGATGGCCTGGAATTTTTCAAGGTGAAGGATGGACTTAATCTGAGGCTTTGGATACTTTGAGAACTTCAGATATTTTAGAGTTTGTGGCAAAGGTGAGTTGCTTTTTTAAAAAAAAAGGATATTAAGCAGTAGTTCTGCAGTAATTCGGTAAAGTGCACTTCATGAACATAGGCTGAACTTTGCTTTCAACAAAAGAAGGCAAATAATCAGAATCTGCTGTTCCCACTTTTCCTTTTGTTAATATTCACGTCTGGCAAAGGGGCTTGCATTGTGTTTGAAAAACCTGACCCTTCCCTGTGCCTTCTCTACAGGAGTCACCAAACCCTCCTCCAGTCATTAAAACTGGACGTCCCGCTGGATTGAAGCAGTAAAAACAAATGAGACACACCATTCCCATTCACAGTCAGAAAAGCAGTGAAAGACCAGGCTTTTCTGTAAGCCATTATTTAACAACCCCACCACCACCACACTGCATGAAATACCATTTCCTTGAGGATGACACTTTGCCAGTCTGCTACATTATTTTATACACATGTGTCCTGGGCTGTGTATAAAATTTAAGGCACTAGAAAATCATGAGGACTTGGGTTGCAATGTTTTTATAAATGTTTTATAATGCATTTAAGGCAACAACCCTATGCATGTGCAGACAGAAAAAAAGTCCTGCAACTCCCAGCATTCTGCATGCAGCCATGCTAGCTAGGGAGTGCTGGGTGTTGCAGGACTTTTTCTACCTAAGCATGCATAGGATTGCACCTTTAATGTATTTTCTTTGTTAACCACTAAGAAAAAAAGAAAGAAAGATATTTAAATAATTTAAATGCTATATAAATCTATTAATTATAACATTTTCATGTACCCATAAAAATATTTTAAAGCACTGAGCAAATGAATAGAAAATCAGAGGGAACATCCCCTCTACTTTCTTATTTCAGCAGGTTCTATATGAATCCTTTTACACCCAAGTGCAGATTCACACCGGTGCAATGCCGGCAGTGAACTTGAGGATTCCCTTGCCTATACTGCTCTGGTATCAGAGGATATTTTGGCAACTCTTCTTAATTCATTTGTAACATTTCTTCTGGAATTCTTTAATGCTACGAAGCCAATATCAAAGCTGACAGTCCATGTCTGGGCCCAATTCAAAGTGCTGCTACTAACATTCAAAAACCTTAACGGTTTGGGATCAGGCTACCTGCAAGATTGTCTCCTCCCATTTGTACTGTCCAGTCCGTAAGATCAACTTCGGTGGTCTTTCTCCGGGAGCCTCTGCCAAAGGAAGTGAAGTGGGTGGCTACTAAGACAACGCCTTTTCTGCAGCGGCACCCTGGTTGTGGAATGAGTTTCCCTGAGAGGCTCACCTGGCACCTACATTGTGCTCGTTTCAGTGCTGGATGAAGACATTTTTATTCTCACAGGCATTTTAGTTTTTCAATTTGTTTTAGATCTTTTATTGCATTTTAAATTTTTGCACTGCTGCTAGCTTCTGTTCGGTTAGGAGTTTTATGTTTATATTGTAGTTTTAAATTTTTATATTGTATCTAAGCGTCTGTATTTTATCATCCTGCATTATGATTTTAATTGTTGTGAACCACCCAGAGAGCGTCAGCTATTAGGGGGCACAGAAATGTAACAAAATAAATAAAATCAAGGAGAAAAATAAAATTGCGAGAGAATGCTCCATTTTAGTTTCATGAGGCTGAAATCATTTGGTAAATATTTGGAATGCATGCGTTCGCATCTCAATTCACGTGAGTACTCTAGCATTTGTGACTGCTCTCTCGTACCAACGTCATCACAGAAATTACTGAAAAGGGGAAGGAGGCATCATAAGCCGTGACAAGTTTTTGTACTCAAGATTTACAGCCTCAGTATAAAACATGACCTATTATAGTTCCAAACTGTGTGTGCTTTCAGTCTGTTAAAGACGACTCCTGTCCCCATATGTTCTTTGGGCTCACTGCACAATGCACAGAGGAAACACAATGCCTTTAAACTTCAAGGAGTTCCCACTGCAAGGTGGAGAAAGAAAGATTCAGAGATTATGGAATAATCATCTCCAAATCGATCAATTTTCCCCTGAAGGTAAAACTGAAAGAAATAAAAAGTTGAGCAGCTCCAGCTACACTGCTTGAAGTTTAAAAGAAAAGTACCCCCAGGGCACATTGTGGAATGATCCCTATCTCCTTCTCCTGGCGCTTATTAACAGGTCAGAGATCTCCGTTACATTTACACCATTCCCAGGTGATATTTCCTACTAAGAATGGTGACCTTTCAGTCCAAATAATGAATTAAGAACGTGAAGTTCTACTTCTTTAAACAAAGTTTCTTCATAATCAGCCATTTTGGAATTGGGCTACAGATTTCTCGGGGAAAAAATCTCTGCAGAATTTTGTTCAGTCATGCCAATTACTGAAGATGTAGAAGGCCTAAACTAACCACACTTCTGGCAAAGTACAATAAAGATTTACCCTTAAGTTCCCACAAAAGGAGTGGAAGCTGGTGGCTCCAATGTTAGTGGGGTAGTGAATCTGCTCCAGGTTTTAGTCAGAACTAGTGAAGATGCTAAAGTAATGATCCTTCAACTTCTTTAGAGTTCTGACTGGTTCTGACTGAAACCCGGAGTGGATTCACCAACCCATTGGTATCGGACTGCAGAAAGAGGTGAGTGGTGATGCAGTGACACAATGGGCTGTGATGTGGAAGAGGAGGGAGGCGTGAAGTGGCACAGTGTGTTCTTTCCCGCTTTAGGCAGAGTTTGCAGCCGTACAAGATAATATTAGGATAGGTTGAAAATGCTCTGTAAGGCAGCTTTGTTCAGATACATGAAGTGTTTATCTTCCATTGGTATGCATACAGACACAGCGACAGAGGGGGGAAATACTTGCATGTAATGGGGCAAAAGGCCATAAATTAAAGGTAACATAGGCAGTAACTTTATCTTGCACACATTTGATTTCATGGCTTTGTGTGATTACAAACTGTTTGTGTTTGTAATCACACACACACATAGATACAACTTCATTGCATCTGACAAAGTAATTTCTAGTCCTCAACAGCTTGTATACAGAATATTTTTGTTATTTTAAGGTGTCACAAGACTCTTTTTCCTAATCTGGAAACAAGAGACATCCAAGGGCATGGCAGATAATTGTTATTGCTTTTTGCTTTTTAAAACATTGTGTATACTTTTGCCGTTAGCCGCTCTGAGACCTTGTTGAGAAGGAGGGATATAAATCCTGAAAATGTTCTGAAGGTTTGCACCAACACAGGAAAATCACAAACTTTGGTAGGAGACTCTGCTTCATTTTTCTAAAATAGAAAGTTTCCATGTCCTTACAGCTCTGAAGATACATTCTCAAGACTGTGGTCATTGCCTGCTGAAATCTCATATGGCTGAATGATGGCTAAAAGAGATTCCCAGAGGGTCAAGAGCAGGACTTCAATGCAGAAGTAAAACAACATTACGTCATTCATACAGGTTGCTGGATTCAGCTTTTCTTGGCACACACTTTGGATTACCTTGGCAGAGAATAGTATTTCATTATTTTATTGTGCGAAGAGTATGTACAGCCCTGCATAAGGGTCATTTCCCCCCCCCAAAAAAACCCTACTGTATGAAGATAACAAAAGGAAAAACATCAATATGGGATAGAAGTTTCCTGTAACGTCAATATTATAAGATACACTTTTCAGTCTGAACAGTCAAGTGCAAGTCCCACTGCTTTGGGACAGTGACTGGTGGCCTGTGCATTATTTCAGCATAGGTCATGGTGGATAAAAACTGGTTATTTTGCATTTTTTAAAAATAGTAAATATGACATTTCTCTTAAACAATGTTGGTTAATATTAAATACAGAGAAAGTAAGCATGTTCAGCCCTATAATTAATTTCTAAACTAAATCAATGCCCTGTACCAGATACAGTGAGTTAAAGGAGGCTAATTCCTCAGATACGAATATTTACACTCTACCTGGTTTGTAGATGTTGGGTTGTATGAAATGTTAGGCTAGTGGAAAATGTACATGTAGTTGTGTTCAGCTAGGAATGAACTTCTCAATTAGTGGAGTAACTAGCACAACTAGCACAAGCAACACCTACCTTAATGAAGTCATAATGAACTGGAATTATTTGACTTGGACTTGTGCAAGGATGAAAATGGAGCTCCTGCAAGTGGTAAATGCTTTCCACTCACAGCACGACACCACTGGATACAAGCCTTTGCATTTTCACCATGGTTCAGGTAATAAAATGAAATTGTATCAATGGGTCTGCAGCATCAATAGTAGCAACCTTCCTGGTTTGTTTAGAGGTTGCTTTGGTGGGAAGAAGAAAATGGGCTGCCTGTGCCAGAACACAGTTCCATTCACAATTAGGCAGAATTCTGAAGAATTTTGTCGTGAAATTATCTCCAATGCTGGAAAATATTTGAGCACTGAATGTACAACAGGCTGGCAATGCATATTTGAATTATGGTTTTAACCACAATCCATTGAAACCAACAGACTTACAGCACAATCTTATATATATGTCCAATCAGATGTTAAATGCCACAGAGTTTAATTAGGCTTGCTCCAATATAGGAATGTATAAGATCGCTGCTGGTCAGGGTTCAGCCCTGCCGAGACCTGAAATCTGAGGTTAGTGTTAACCCTTCCCACCCACCCCCACTGCAGTCCCAATTTGGATTGGGAAAAATACGGGGAAAAAGATATAGTTGCTGGTTACACTTTTGAAGTAATAAGATGCTTTGGCCTGCAGCAGGATACCCATGCTTATCTGAGCATGGGCTTTTCCCTGACCCTCTTTAAAGAGGATTTAACTGTGTGGAGTTATGGAGATACAACTCCAGGGGGAAAGCAGTATATGAATATGGTCTGAAGAATTAGAACTTCACTGCGCCTGCAGAAAAGGGTCCTAAATCTATACCAGCCTTTCCCAATCTGGTGCTGTTTGGACTACAAATCCTTGCATTCCTGATCATCAGTCATGTTGGCTGGAGCTGATGGGAGCTGAAGTTTGAAACATCTAGAGGGTACCAAGCTGGTCAATCTTCAGGTTATTGGGTCATATTATCACATCATTAATGCATTTAACTTACACAAAACATGATGCTGCAATTTAGAATAAGTTCACAATTAAACATGTTAAGAATAAAAAACACACACATAAGACTTAACAGCCTAATTTGTGGCACAATTCTAGTTCGGATACTTGAAGGTATGTCCCATTATGTTCAATGGGTTTTTTTCCTAGGCAGGTTGTCTTGGGCTGCACCTCAAGCATCCAAGCTCAGCATTTGGGATTGGAATATGTTTACTGAACGTCTGTTCACCCTCTATTCTTTTTTCACAGTTTATTGGGAAAATGAAGCCACCAGAAAAATTGTATAAGAGAATCATATCGTTCCCCTACCAACACTAAACCATTTGCTGCATATATTTTGTAACAGAGCCTGGCACCCAATGAAGCCATGGTATCATCTCCCAGAACATTTGGACTGAGCACAGACACACATTTTTGGCAATAGGTTTCATAATTATTCTTCAATTCAAATGCGCTACTGATCTAACACAAAAACTGCCAGGAGGTAAAAATAGTGACAGAATTTAAAAACTTGAGGTACTTTCTAGGAAGTGTACCATTGTGAGTGTATAATCCTTGTCTTAAGCACAGTACACTCTTATTTCGTTAACTTTCAGATTATTTCAGGAGTGGGAGGGAAAGAGAAACAATCCTCCAACGAAGGAAGGCATTTTTGATTTTCAAATCCTCATTATTTTGAAAAGTTTTGATTTCTACCAATCAAAAATAGCCACTTCTCCAGCAACACTGAGACACTAGTCTTTTTTCTTCTTCTCTTTTTAGGGAATTCAATGCCTTTCTTTGAAAAACATTTCTTTTTAAATTAACTCAAGTGGCAGAGCCATTTTAACCCTCATTTAGCATGGCAAGTTCTGCCCTCCAGCATGACCTGGGGTGAAGTGGATCAGGAGCAGTGCTCCAGGAATTCCTCCTTTCGCTTCAGTTCCCCAGTTGCGCGATATTCAGTTCACGCTGCTTGCAGTCAGTCAACTCAACACCCAGCTCCGGGTGAGATACGTTAGGGGGATTACAAAGGGGTGAACAAGGAAAAATGGAGGCAGTCATCTTTTTGTGGTGGTGAAAGGTAAAGTTTACCAAACATGCAAACAAAATGACTAATTGAAAGACATTAAGTAAAGTCTGGCGTGGGGGAATGTCCTCAGACAGCAGCACCTTGCTAGACACAAATAAGAAATGCCTAAGGAATTGTCAAGAACGTGAAAGGGCTAATTTAACCAAGCTTGGTTAGAACAATGTTTTAAAAGACCAACAGCAAAAAGGCATACAAAAGAGAACACAGAATATGCTGTCACTGGTTGAAACCTTACTTGGCAGATAAAGATTTCAACACATTTCTTCTGTGTATGAAAGGTGCCTTAAATTGAGTCACATCTAGCCCTGTGCTATAGTTCTGTGCTCTCTAGCCTTGTGCTATCTAGCTATCAAGTTCATTTATTTATTTATTGCATTTATATCCTGCCTTTTTTCCTCCAAGGAACCCAAGGCGGTGTATATAATCCTCCTCCTCTCCATTTTATCCTCATAACAACAACTCTGTGAGGTAGGCTGGGCTGAGAGTCTGTGACTGGCCCAAAGTCACCCAGTGGGTTTCCATGGCTGAGTAGGGATTTGAACCCAGGATCTCCCAACTCCCAGTCCAACACTTTAGCCACTGGAGGCAGCTTTTCAAAGGCCCAGGAAGAGTCTTCTCCTAGTCCTGCTACCCAAGGGCCCCTTTTCAACTGGAGATGCAAGAGTTGAACTCGCATCTTCTGCATGCAAAGCATGTGCCCTACCACCGAGTTTCAGCCCTCTTCAGGCACACAAGTATGCTATCGCTTGACTGCTTTGCCTATACTGTTGGAGGCGCCACATATAATATTGCAAAAGGTGGGTCCACATATCTTAATTTCAAAAGCACCTCTTGCATTTGGCCCATCCTGTTATGATAGCTAACTTTTGACAATCATGTAGGAATGATGTCCATGACCCACTTTTAGCAGTTAAGTCAAATCTAACTTATTTTCATGAGACAATATTCATTCCCACTATGGTAGGTTAATGACAAAAATGCTTGATTTGACAGTGCTGTTGCCAGTGCTGAGCCAGACATTTCTTAATCACTTCAAAAATTACTTCGATGTCAAAACACCTGAATTTCTCATATCATTTCCTGGAACTGCCCCACACTGTATTCTTTTGGGCTAGAGTTCCTGGATTGATTTGCAAGGATTTGGGCTGCTTTGGATTGCTTCTACATAATTCCTCACGCTTCTGAGGCCAAAGGAGATTTCAAGAAAGCTTATTAAGTACTGAGTAAGTCTCACAACCAAAATGCCTGCAGTGATTTACCACATGGGGTTATTTCCTCACCCAGTATTAGAGGGCATATTCTTCTGTTAAGTCTCTTGAATTAGATTTGTATTCAGTTCTGCCAGTCCCAAACATTGCTAAGAAAAGCCACCAAGAAAGTGCATCTTTGTTAAGGACCCATACATCACTCTAGCCTATAGGCCCAAAAGTAAAACACCAATTAGCACTATTGTCCACAGTGTCACAACTGGGCAGAGCTGCTCCTCTCATTAAGCCACTGTGATCAGCATGCTAGAATTATTGGTGTGATGCGAGTACTACGCGCCTCTTTAAAAAGAAACAAGAGCCATAGCTGCATCTAAGTTTGCAAACACAAGTTGTACCCATGTCATTTTTTTTTCAGAACAAGAGTCAATAAAATTGTAGGGCAGAAGCTCAGAGGGGAGAACAAGCCAAGGGAAGTACAAGACTATTTAATAGGCTGCAGTAGTAGTGATCCATACACCCTTTGAATCTCAGTAGAACCCATTCGCTGTACAACCTTGGTCCAGAATTATTTCAGAAAAAATATTTTAGAAGTGTGGGGACACAGACAGAGCACCTCTGAAGGAGCAACCTGAAACCAGAAATAGAGCAGTGTAAGGAGACACAAAGTGATAAGTATTGTTTACCTGTCAGCTGACATTGATTAATCTTGTGCTCTGTGATATCACTCAGTGACTCAAACACCTGGAGGCAGCTGTCACAGCTGTGCACAGCTTCTTCTTCTAACTCCTCCCCTTCTTCCGGCCTTTTCTTGCAATCTATCAACTCTCCATCTTCTGCCTTGTCTTCTAGCTTACAGTTCAGATCTGAAAGGAAATAAAGGCTATCACCATAGGGCTTTTAAAGAGCAGATCCTTTAAAAAAAAAGAAAGAAAGAGGATTCAGATCGGATTTGTTATTGTAGTTGTTGTTGTTATTCAACACATAGAAACATGCTTTTGGCTTGAGCCTGCAGCATATGAATATTATGCTAGATTTTACTGCTCAATAAACAGAGGAAGCATCTATCCTTTCTGCTCTCCATGATTTTCTTTCCCAAACAGCACTCCCCCTGCAAGAGAAACACTTCCATTCGTCACAGTTAATTTTGACAAGTTTAATACAACTATTGGGGGCTTTTCATCACTTGAATAATTTAAAAGAATAAATCCCTTCTACAATTCTGCACCACTATCTAATGAAAAAGACAAAACGTACCAGTGAGTGAATTCAAGAGATTTTGTTTTAACTATATTTTAAAGCTAAAGCTAACCAAATGCCATGAGAATCAAACTGTCTCATTTCACTAAACAGCCGAATGATCAGCTTATTTTATTGTATTGCCAGCTAAATATATTTTAAAAAACAATGTCTTAAATCAAAAGTTTTAAAAATATTTAAACTGTCTGGAAGTAAGCAAAGAAGTATTAAAGTGCAGAGGATAACTAACCAGGAGGCTCCTTTCCAGCATTATATGTCTTAACAGGTATACATAATCTAGTTCTAATTCCAGGATAGTAATGATGAGCACAATAAGAGCTTCTAACTTATTGTAAATCATTGTCACAAATCCCTTAATACGACTTCAGGTTTCTGTATGACTAGTACAAAAGTGATACGACTATTTATGGTTTCTTCTTGTGCTACTTTCAGAAAATTATCTATGCTTTAAAAAAGATTTGGCAACATGATGCAGGAAAGGTAGCATCTCTATCTTACTTCCGAACACCAAACACAGAAAAAAATACTTATATGCAGAGGAGGTAAATTAATCAGGCACTAAAAATGTAACTAAAATATATTTATAAACTAGGTGGTTGCAGATTTCCATCAACCTTCCTCCAAAAGCAGGTCAGGGTCATACATGCATACAGAGTCCCTGGGCCCATAATATTGCCAATTCAAGTCCCTCCTCTCAAATGGAAAACCATCATCTGACTAGAGCAAGGAGTGCATTGAACCAGAAGGTTGAGAAAAGGGTGATGGAGGGAGAATCCAGGGTATAGCCATCCTGGGCTGAGAGCCAAGCATGCATCCAAACAGTTGTACTTTTCTTGACTGAAAAGCGCCACCCTCAATAGAACAAATCTGTTGCACATGAAATGGTGGTGAGGTTTGTGTGAGAGACAGAGAAAACAGCTGGTATGAATGGTTGTATGTGTGAGAATGTTGTGTTGGAAGATGTGTATGAGTGTAAGAGAATGGGATGTACAAGTTGTGCGTTTTATGTAAAGGTGTGTGCGCGAGAGAGAAAGAGAGAGAGAAGGTGCAGTGCCATCACATATGATGGATCCCCTGTGTTCATTGGTAGGCTAGTTTATTTGTCCAGCATCATGCAGTAATTAATATGAATGCGTCAAGGCATTTTATCTGCTAACAAGCAGCTTTAACATGTTAATCCTTCATTGCTAGAAAAATGTACTGTATCAATCCAGTTAGGAGTAAAATGTACCCCAAGACAACCATAAAAAATAAAGCACCCGGGGATAGCATTAAGCCTGACACCATCTGCAAATAAAACAATTACCCCTTCATTGAGAAAAGTTTCCTTTTTCAGTAAAACAATAGAGCCGATCAGGGACATTGTATTGAAAATAGCATGGTGGGCTCATGGTGGCAGCCATGTCTTTTCCATTACATTGCATTACCTCACCCCACCTGCCAAAGGGCCCCAAAAGAATTTCCAGCCCCAGTTTTCAACACCAGGAACAAGAGCCTCACTTCCTAGCTGCTACAGGCGGCTTTGGCTTGTTGGTAGTAGTAAAGCGTTATTGTTTCAACCAATGGTTACAACAAGCATAATAAAAACAACGCTAAAACCAATCATACATTCTGCAAGGTCAGAAATTTTGCTATACATTTGGGCTGTAAGAGCAAAGTTGGCCAATGCCATTATGACAGTCCTGTTATTGCATGTAAACAAAAAGTATATTCTTTCTGAATCGGACCAGCTGGACTTATTCTCAAAAAAGCAATCTAAATATTTAGAACGAATTTGAGGATAGAGCAGTAGAACAAATAATGAAGCTTGTTAAAAAAAAAAATGAAGAGGAAGCCTTTGGACTACCTCACAAAAAAATGTAAGTAGACAGAAAATAATGTGTGCAGATTTTTAAAAAAAGAAATTCAAACATTTATACAGAAATGGGATAGAATGGACTGGGGGAAGTGGGGAACAGGGGAAAAACAGAATGGAATGACACCAGTCCGCCCACCTCTACTAAAAAGTGATACAGCTCTTTGAAAACCAACAATACTCCTAACCACACATCTAGATTGGTAGGAAAGACACACTAAAAGGGGCAGGATTTGGGTTTTGTTTATTGGTTTCAATCTGCCAATTAATCAAGTTCTTCATAGCCAATTTCCTGGCAAGCATCACACTGGTGAAAAAGCTGTTATAGTTTGTCCAGTACCCTCTAAATGTGTTCTTCATTTCTCAACCACAGTCTGGCCTAGCATCTTCTTCTTCCTTCCCTCTCTAGATGCCAATTTCCTACACTAGGATGTTTTGTGATTGCAAGACAGCCACATACTTTACAGGGTTAGATGGCAGCTATTGCCTAACTGGCAATCTTCCACTTGAATAGCACCAATTGTTCATCAACTGCAACATTCTAATAATGAGCCCAAAAGCAGAATTAGTTTTTTAAAAAACAACCCCTCCCCCCCCCCCGAAAAAACCTCTACAAATAGCTATGATCAATAAACAATTTGCTGGATCACAAAGAAGGTTCTGACTGTGGGGGGCACTTTCAAAAAAATAAATAAATCAGGTTTGTAAAGGACTTCTGTGAATCTGTGGGGTTTATTATGGAGCATGAGTACAGTTTGTAACAATATTAAGGGGGAAATACACAAAATATTATGAAAATATTTTATTTATTTATTTATTGCATTTTTATACTGCCCAATAGCCGCTCATTAATATAAATAGACAATATATCAATCCTATTCAGGCATTCCTGAAACGGCACAATTAAAACACATGAATGGAGATGCGTTATGTCACCCCCTGGGCATCCACACATACAGAGTGTACATCTGATAGCAGGGGACCATGCATAGGTTTCATCCCTTCAGGCATTTGCACTGTATGTGCAAAAACCTGCAGGGCGTGACGTCATATACATCATCATCATCATCATCATCATCATCATCAACATATTTCTTACCCGCCTCTCCGTTTGGATTGAGGCAGGGAAAAACAATAATTATAAAATACATAAAACTGACTTAAAAACATAGTATACATTATTAAAACATCCTAAAAACATCCTAAAATACCACTGGATAAGCCTGCCAGAATAGATCAGTCTTTATAGCTTTCTCAAATGCTAAAAGATTGTTAAGTTTAGTCTGCTCTGGCAGGCCATTCCACATGATGTTGGGGTGTGGCTACACTCACATATTTAATTAAGCCCTTTCAGGAACATCTGAACAGGACTAGTGCTTCACTCCATGCTCCTTTCTCACAAGAAATGGAAAGATCTGGTCTAAGCTTCTGTAGACACAAAGACTAATTGAAAAATTAAACACCATTTTGCAGAGTCACTTTGACCCCTCTGGCACTTTATATGCATGGTTTTCTGTTTTCTCAGTTTTTCCATCAGTAGCAGAACTGAGCTCAAAAACTGTAAGGAAAAAAGTATTGACTTTCCCCTAGATTTAAGAGGGTAGGCCCTGGAACACCACACTGCAATTCAAACCTAATCATAGTTGCGGAATATCTGCAACACAGAGTTGCAGAAAATCTACATAAAGGTTTTATGGGGTTTTTCAGCCCTATCGAAGTTCATTTGACCTCCAAACTATTAGCACAAACTTAAATGCACATGCAAAGCTTTCCTTATTAATTCCTTTGGGAAGTGTTTACAGTCGTTATGGCTGCCGTAGTACATCAGAATGTACATAGTACATTTTCTTAACCAAAGATGCTCATGTTACACCAATAGTAAGGAAACAGCAACATATGTAGAGCCAGCCCACAGTGGTTCATGATATATTACATGGACATCAAGTAGCACAGGTCTATCTAGCCCAACTCCATGTACACAGTATTAAAAAATGTGATTGGTGATGGTTCCTGTACAATATTTATTTATTTATTACATTTATATACCACCCATAGCTAAAGCTCTCTGGGCAGTTTACAAAAGTTACAGATGGTTAAAAAATAATATAGCTCTAATATAAGGATGGTATACAGGTGATATTCATATAAGGACATAGTGTACAAGTGTGTACTTGCTAATTTCCATGTCGTTTTAATGTGGGTGTTACATTGCCCCAAAGCAACACATGCTGAACAACAAGGAAAGCCCTTTTAAACTCCCTTTAACACACTACCTGGATCCCATACTTACTTGTAAGTACATTCCCAACCTCTGCATCTGCCTTAGCCTAGCAGTTAAAAATACCACTAGGTTATAAGCAGCGGAGGAAAAGAAATAATTGTCTTAACTGTTGCAAACTGACCCCGACATCATTAAACACTTGTTGGAAGGCAGCATGTGCACAATGCATACTATTAGATGTTCAGCTCAAGCTCCCAGTTTCATCTCATAAAACTGACAGCACTCAGGGAAATGTAGGCACTGGGTCTGAATTTTAACATGACTATTTAAATGCTGCACATAAAGTTTACAGACCTGTTTGTTTTAAAATAAGGGGTAGAGTCTGACTTTCCTTTAAGTAGCATGCTAGAGGGGAGAAAGGGATGCAACTATGTTCAGTACTTATTATTCATGAATTCTGGCCCTTAACAAGAATCCAGTAACATAACAGACATGCACATAGCTTAGGATACGAAACCTGGAAAAAAAACTGCTTATGATAACGAGAATGCATCTTACAAAGATTAGACCTTGCTATTAAGATCAGAATGTTTGTTTATTTTTTAATTACATAATGAGAGACATTATGTGGTGGTGGTGGGGGGGAGAAAGGAGAGTTGTCTCCACTTATGCATTCACAGATACAAATCTACTGGGACGGGAGCCAGGCAACTTAGTCCCTTCTGCTGCAACTTCAGAATGTCTGCTTTAGCAAAATGCTATGTTAGTTTTTAGGTCAACTCTTAAGGGGGAAAACCTCTGAGACCTGGGTTCAGTCACAGCCCCTGTGTAATGAGTTGTGGCAGCCTCTGCCTCTCTTGATGAATATATTTCCACTATTGCCTTATTCCTGAAAAGGTACCTCTACTATATAAAATAAAGTTACAGATACTTTGAAGTGGTTGAATGGTGCTCGAGTGGGCAGGAAGATCTACCTCCAACAGCAAAGATGACAACACAGAGAAATAATTACAGCCAGGCTTTGATGAACTATTGGTTCAATGGCTAACATCAACATTATCTGGGTACAACTTGCACCAAGAAATTCCAAAACCTTCATCCAAAATAGGTTGGGCAAATCTTATTATCTGGACTCTGTATATTTGTATCTACTACTCATCCACCACCTCACTTTTGAGTTTTGACTAGTCCAGAAAATGGCCACATATTTCCATTCCCCACCCCTATAACCATGAGGACTGGAAATTAGCTTTTAAAACAAATGGAAGTTGAGTTCCAGAATGTAAATTCTTTGACAGTTATTAGATTCAATGTTTGCACATTAATTTTCTGGGCACCAAACATAATATTAAATGCATTAACTGTATCCCTATCTTTTTCTCTCACTCTCCTTCATTATGATGGATGGGTGTATACCCATCATCAGCTGGAGGTTTTTTTGGCATTTCACATGTGGTATAAGTCCAATATTGGGCTGACAGACATATTTGCATTTAATGGTGTCAATGAAAGGGATGGGATTTGAATAGCTGGCCTTATGACACGTTCTCCACATACCTTCAAATATCACCATTTCCAGTTACATTAACTTCTCAATGATACCTTTCCATGAAGTTCGTCTAACACTACCCCCAGTGGCTCCAAGTCGGGAGGAGCCCTACCAAAGAAAATTTACCTTTGATTGACAACTACTGACCTAGATTTAAAATCACTATCTTATGAGTACCATTCCAGAGATCTGTGGCATTGCAGATTCTGTCCCCTGCCGAACAAATGATTGGCAGGATGGAACATCTACACTGAATCCACCTTTTCCGATAAGGGAAGGGAGGAGAGGGCTCCAGAAGTACATTAGCGGAAATCTAATGTATTCACAATCTGTTTCTGTTCTTGCTGATCTCTGGATATAAGGAAAGATTGCTGGGTTCAAGGAATTGATAAACATACACACACACACACACACACACACATGTGCGCGTGTAGACAAGCAATCTGCTCATGGAAACCTATTTCTGTGGTTGGGTTATCCATCATTGAAATGGGTCCCCAGCATGAAATGTTGGAAACTGAGAAGTTCCAAATGACAATGACACTAGCTAAACAATTCACCTTGCCATTTGGAAATCACCCTCTCTATATAACACAACCAAATACATCATCACCAACCCATCCGCAAGATCCCCTTTATAAAAATTAATTAATGCAAAAGAAAAAGAGAGAGAGAGGGAGAGAGAAAGAGAGTCAGATTTGGCTCTGAAATAAATTCCAGCCATTAATATAGTACGTAAACGAACTAGTATTTTCTGTTCCTGATTATGCTGAACATTATTTATAAATGGAAATTTAAGTAGTGTATTTTCTCCCATTACTTTGTGTCCTGGCAGGTGGCTTTCTCATCTTCTTCCTTCTCCTCACAAGGGATGTTATTGCTGTAACTTGGTCTAATAAAACAGCAACTTTGGAGGAAAATGAAAAACTGCAAAAGCTTAGAAGAGTTAGCAGCAATAAACCCATGGACTTCAATTAATTTCCAGTAAGAGATTGGTTTAAGGCCAACCAGCAGAAATTCTATCCTGTCCATGTTAAAATTAGGTTTCACCACATTTACTTTTTATAACCTATATAAAAGTCAAGTTAAAAAAAAAGTAATGAATATCTAAAAGCCATCTCAGCAGACTGGCAAAGACAATCTGTATGCTTGAAACTCATCTTGCATATTTCTCTCCACGCAACAAGGATCCATTGCTGATCAAGAGCCTAAAATGTCAAACTAACCAGGAAAAAAGCCCAGTTTCCAGTCCATTTGACTGCGTTTTAATGGACCTCCTTCCAAGCCACTTCTGCATGGAAAAGTGCTGGCAAAAGGAAGGAAAACTAAGAGATCATGTGGTTATAATTATGACCAGGAAAGGAATATTTCTGCAGTTCAGCGGTGAAGTAAAACTCTGTCGCTGTCTGCTCCCAATAGTGTCCATCGCAAAACAACTGCCTCATTAAATCTCTGCAGTAAGATTAATATGCCGTAGCTGCACTACATTTATAACTTGGTACTCCATAAAAAGCACATTTAATGGAAAGAGCCAGACCTTTGATACAAAGTATTACTAGGAAAACTTACAGCAGCATGTATGGGGCTTCTCATGCTACTTAAATGTGTGAAACAGCCGAAGGTTTTCTAAATCAGCTTGAAGGCTGTGGGTTGGGATTGGAGGGGGGGGAGGTTACAGCATGCAACACCATGTCAAAATGAAGCAACCAACACATAAATCATCTATCAATAAATACATTTGTAAAAGTTTTCAAGAGTCTACCCACCCCCACTTAGTGTGAGGCAGCGACACTCCATCATGGCCGGCTTTAAAAACAAACAAAAAACTTTTGACTATAAGTTTGTTGGATAAAGACCTTATGTTAACTAAAATTTTAGGTATTTAATTAGACAGCTCAAACACATTTCCCAATTTCAGACCTCAAGTTACTTTTTTCCTTTCCTAGACAAATTTATCCCTTCCTTGATTTGATTTAACAGAACATAATTGTCCATACATATTGAGAACCCATTGGTTGTTTAGGCCATGGGCTGTTGGGATTGTGCGTGAGTAAACAAGCAGCCTCCCACCCACTCGCCAATTCAGCTTTGCATCTGGTTTAGCAAACAACACAGGAACGCCTCATTTCTGGGTTGTTTGCTCTGACGTCTGAACCCAGCACTCTAAGTTGAGAGAGAAAGAACACATAGTTTTAACCCATGGGACCTATTTGTACAATCAACCAGCCCATCGTGTGCCTGTGCATGCCAGCAGCCATTTTTAATCTTCAAGCACTGGTCGCTACTTGTCATGTCATGCAAATTCAGGGTCCATGGGTTATGAATGGGTTAAAAAACCATTGCTTAACCCTCGCATAACCCACAGTCCCCAGGTTCAGACAACATAACTAGCCTGAACATTCAAAACCTGCCTGGCATGCATGCGTAGCCCACTATGGCTTAAATGAGCCACAGTGATCTGTTTGAACACGGGAACTGGCCCCTTGGGTTGTTTCTCTCTCAACAACTGAGAGTGCCAGGTTCAGATGTCACAGCAAATGACCCAGGAACACGGCAAAACAAATGCATGGGTTAACCCCTGATTTGGTTTGTGTTAACTGCTATGCTATTTAGACCTTAAACAACTCAACAGCCTGGGTTCGCACATCATGCTCACCACATCTGATTGGGCTGATTGGAGGTTGTTTACAGAAAGCACAAGCCAGTCACAAGCAGTGTGATGTGTGAACTGGCCCTATGTCTGCATCAATGCTAACTATGGCTGTTTATTTAATGAATTTAGACACCATTCTTCAAATAAATGTTTTCCAGGATGGTTTGCAACAGGTAATATAACTACCCAAATTCCCTTGTAACAAAGGATTGCGAACTCAATAGTGCCAATGAAGATAAAAACGTTAAGAACGCAAGAAATGCAATGCTGGATCAGACCAAGGAACCATCTAGTCCAGCACTCTGTTCACCTAGTGACCCACCAGCAGTTGACCAGAGACCAAAAGCAGGATGCAGCAGCACCTTCCCACCCGTGTTAACCAGCATCTGGTATGTTTAATTGTTTCAGTTGATGGATACTGTTTTATAAAATAAACAGTAAAGATGCACAGAAATCTGGATACCGATCTTCATTTTTTTGCCAAAGAAAACTACAGCATTTGGGATCTTCCCCAATGGGGCAGGGGAAAGGGGGGAGGGGAAGAAAAAGGGAAGAACCCTCGCAATAGAATGTGTGTAATATTTCTAACAGCACTGAAATATTAGTAATTGAAGTGAATAATGTGGTTCATTCTGACATCACGAAGCATGGAAAATTCAAAAAGTGTGTGTCCTGACAGCTGAGAGTGTTATGTCACAAAAGAGGATATTATGCAAGCATGTCAGTTACTTATAGAATGGTGAAACATAGAAGATTTAATAGCAAAGCAAAGCGATGAGATGGGTTTACTACTAATATCCTTAACAGCTGATGAAGCAACAAACCGGTCTTCTCACAATGTTCCAGTCTCAGCCCACTGTTTTCTTTCAAATAAAAACATTAATGGAATTTTATTTCTCCAACTAATTATAGGCATTACCAGAAAAAACTAGAAGAAAATTCCATACTTGATTCTGAATTTGGATAGCTAGTTTGCCCCCTGCCCGCCAAGAAAATGTTAGAGAGGATATCAGAAACATAGACAATGTAAATACTAATGAAGAGATGAATCTAGTTTTACTGGGTGAGAAAAGTATGCTAGTAATTAGTTTATTTAATATAGTAAGTTTACATTTGTATTATTCATGTTGTAAAGGAATTATTTTAGCTAAAGTCTATACCTAATTGTGATGAGCTTTTCGGCTTTTTAAATCTAATGAAAGTACAGCGAATAAAAGCAAAACTTCCCCTTAAGATTTCTACCAAGCCTCCTATGAAGATCCATCAACAAGTATCAATAAAGCATCCAGCATGATCATTTTGTTGAGCAAAGACTATTTAATTATTACTTTGCAGAACAAGTAATCAAACAAATTAATGGACTTAATCATTGCTTAAACTGTAGAAACTACTTTTTTAAAAAACAAACAAAAAAACGGAGCTATTATAATGAACAACATGCTATTAACCTCCTTATAACTGTTCATTTTAATGAACAGGTCAGATTTGCAACCTAAAATCTTGCTGGCTGATCTAAGGATTTGGCTACAAAACTCCCAGTGACTTAAATGTAGGGATCAGTGGCTGCTAACAAAGTCAATGGATTAAGATTTCAAGTATATGCTAATTTAGGAAAGCAACTAGCCTGTAGAGATGTTGGCCACGATCCAGAAGTGTGGATGAGCCAGATCAACATGTACAAGTTGGTTCCCCTTTCAGCCCTCCCTCATGCCGAACTCCTACACCACTTTCAAACTTCCACAAGTTTTAGAAGTAGCTTGCCAGTTCTGCTGTGTGGGTGAGAGAAAAGTGAGGGAGATAGGTGGCGATGCAGGGGAGGTGCACTAATTTATACATAGATCTGGTTCACAGGCATAACAGTAGTTTCATAGGTAACGTTTATTTTAAAAAGCTGTGATCAGTATTGGCAGTCAGAGGGGAGTTCTTGTTTGCAAAGAAAGCGTCTTGGATGTTAAAGGCTCCATATATCCCCCTTATTTTCATTCATCCATCAAACGGAACCCATAATGAGAAAGTGAAGGGAGGGTTCATTATTTTGCTTTCTTCCAAATACTCGAGCTGAAATTCAGTATGCTGAGATCAAATATCTCTTGCATTGTTTTAAGAAGAAAAAAAAGAATGTAGGAATGCAGCATTTACCTGTCTGCGCAGCTGACTGTCCCACACCTCCCTGGTCCTCCAATTCATTTTCTTCTACTGTCAGGGAAAGGTTAAAAAAATATGTTAGGGTAAGTCCTTGAAGTATTCCACACACACACACACACACACACACACACACATCGTTTCACTTCCTTCCATTCGTAAGGCCACCAATGTTCCCTCTCCATGGTAAAGAGAAACTCTGCCTAGCTCAGGATCTCCTGAAAGAGCAAGGCTTGAAAACTAAATTTCAATACAACAATTTGTCCATCAGCTGAGCAGCTTTATGGACGACTCAAAATATGTTATGGATCTCAAGCAAAATCAAATCTTCGCAAACGGTAACCACCAACTGCATTTTTACTTGAAAACTTCACCAACCTTATCAGCCACTGTGAACATCAACGACTACGACTGCTTTCTTAAACCATTGATCTGGCATTTTTATTGTGATGTTTAAGTTACCCAAAATTGTAAATCAAAAGGCGTAAGGTTTCAGAATATGAAAATTATCCAACCAATGTAACCGCTCTCTTATCAGGACTGCAGAGTTGCTCCAGCAGCCCTTCCATTTTGCCTGAGCTATGGTCAGTTGCACTGCAGCTATTTATGTAATTTGCATTTGGCTGTAGCATCCGAGAGCAATTTGCAAGGGCAGCAACACACGATAAAAGAAGGGAAATGGCAGTATTGCCTTCCCTTTATTTTATTTTTTAAAAAAAACCTCTTCCAATGAGCACTGTGTATTCCAACTTGAATGAACAGGAGAAAGGGAGTGGGCCTCTTCTCCCTTTCCAAAGTGAGGGATTTTAAGTTTTATCAGACATGTCTCCTAGGCAGCTGCCTTGAAGCCAAGATGGCTATGGAAACAACTCCTCCTTGGCAAAAATACAAACAGTTGCTTAATCAGATGTTTAAGTCTCACAGGCTGGATGTGATACCAGTAGGTATTTGATAAGACAAGTATTCCACAGAGCCATTATACATTATGCCTTATTCCCTGGTATAACTTTTATGCTGCAGCATGATTTTAGTTGCTCTATGGAACCAACCACAAAATGGGTGAGGGGGAAGGGAATTTAATCTGATGGTAAGGGAGTGATGTAGGGTATTGTCAAAGACAATTAAGAAGATCTAGCTAGAGAGCACTCCCATTGAGATTCTATCTCCCAGGAATAGCCCTTCAACCTGAGTAACAGTATATCCACTTTAGCCACCCTAAAAACACAACACACACACACACACACACACACACACACACACACACACTTACTTGTGACCCAGAAGAATTTTATTAAAATATATTGATGCTGTCAATGCTTGTCACCTCCATGGGTTTGCAATGCTGCAGCAAAGTCAGGCAGCTGCTAGCTCTCTGAACTCCATCCCCATTCTCTACACCCACTTTTCTACAGTCTTACAGTTGCAATGGGAGTGCAAGCAGCTGCATTTTGAGAAACGCTGCAAGAGGCTTCTACTAAAAGAAGCACCATACAGAGCAGAAATCATATGCATCACAAGAAAAAAGGTGCAAAACATTGAAGATGGGGAGGACTCTCCACATAAAAAGAGTGCAGGAGGAGATAAGACATACTTCAGCAACTGCGATAACTTTGGGTTACGCAGTTTCTTAGATCCCTTAATGTAACTCCCTCTCAATCCACTGGAAAAAAAACTGTCTAAGAAGTCCCACTCAGAAGAGAAATTATCCCACTTCCTTCCAGCTGGGAAACATATTTAGACATTCAGTTGGATGCAAAACTCTCTCTGCTTCTACTTCATACCCACTGGTGAATGTGGGATGTGATCCATTACTTCCTTTTAACTCTTTCTTGACCTACATTGTGATGAAGCAGGGTTAACAGATTACAGTGTTGGTGTACATTTGTAAAATGTTTTGTTTTGGCTGTTGGGCAGAAGCTGTTGCATCTTGGCCAGTAGATACAATAAGTCCTGATTCATAAGTAGCAACACACTATGGTCTGATGTTATGAGAAAAGGGAATGTGAGCCTTAGACCTTCGGGTTTTCATCTCCCCTCCCCAGTTCACGAGGGGAAAGAAGTGCAAGCCTTCTAGTTGTGTCTGTACCAAAGCAGTTTCCCATTTCATCCAAATACAGGAAACTTTGTTTGCACAAACCATACTTAACTGATAAATCAGGTTATCAAATCACAAGTTGAACCTGGTTTGATATCCTGTTTTTTAACTATGTTTTTGAGTGAAATCGAAAACCGGCTTTTACAGTGACTGAAAGTTTTAAATTGCTTTCCATGGCTCACACTTATTTTCGCGTTACAATTCTCATAACAATACAGTTTGTCACGACTATGGTTTGTTGCTACATCAGGTCTAGAAGTTGGATGCCACAGACAGGGCATTTCTCATGGAAAGTTTTCTCCTAGGATTCTGTGTTGTTTACCAAAATAAATGAACAATTCAAAAATATTTATAATTTACCAAGAATTATAAAAACAAACTATATTGCTAAGCAAAATGTAAGATATGCATATAATTTTAAAAAATCAGGAATATGAGTATAATTTAAAAAACTTGAGTGAGATTGCCCCAATTTTCAGTAAAAAAAAATTAAATCATTAAATCTTGATGCATTTCTAATTTTTATGGCTTAAAGGAAATATAAGGCTAAATTGAGAGACTGCAAGGAAATCTCTTATTAAGCATAGATCAGATTTAGCTAACTAGTCAGTGTGGATGTTTTGTTAAGTGGCCATTTTGAAGAAGACCAGTGCACATCATCCATGATGCTAGATATAAAATCCCTTTAAAGACCCAAACTGCAGAATTTGTTCAGCAATGGGCTTGACAATGCCACAAACTCTTAATAATAGCTGCTGTGGTGTTAGCATCCTGCCTGCGGTGACGGATGTGGGTTAGGTAGCATCTGATAAGATCAATCTAACCTTACTATACTCACTTTCCAAATTTGTCCTATGGAAAATTGTTGAAGCTAAGCACCAAGTTATCACCAAAGTAAGGTTGGCAGCTAACAGTGGCTGCTGTGTTGATTTCATAGTTTTCTCATTGTATGCTTTTATGTGTCTCCCTAAAATAGTTCTAGAAGCCTCCCTCCCCCAAATTAATTAATAAGGTTTAAACAGTGAAAGGTGCTGAGCTAGTAGAGCTCATTCCTCTATAAAGATAGTTCAACGAAAGATGTGGGACCGCATGAGCTGACAACGTAACTGTAAGTTCCAAAGATAACCACACCAATGGTACGTCAGTTTTTTCACAGGACTAGATTGTTGCTACCTTTGAAACTTAGGAGCTGCACAGCAGACCAGGTTGGAAGTGTACTCAGTCACTCACACTGTATTTTACACACACACACACACACACACACACACACACACACCCAGAGAGAGAGAGAGAGAGAGAAAGAGAAATCAGTATTGAAGGGACTACTCTTCTCCTCCATCTGTTTGTCTTTCCTTCAGGATGCACAATTTGAAAAATATGTCTAGGTTATAACCACTCAACACCACACTAAATGGCTACCGAATTTTAGACACAGCTAACAGCCACATTGAACAACTCTGTAGAGGTAGGATACAAATTTGTTAAACAAAGACACACACACATACAAAACATTGCAACCCTGGCCAACACTGCTAAACAAGAAAGCACAACACCTATCAGCAATTCAGTCCACAACAATCAAATAATCACTAGCACCTGCTAATCAACCACACCAAAGGCTGCAGACTGATAGGCCTTCATCCATCATATCATAATGCCATAAGTCTGCCTGAAGCCAAAGAATAGCATTAGAATTCCAATGTGTTCCACAGCACCCAAAATGCAAGGCGACCGTGTGCTAAATAATTCCTTCACTTTCCATCCAAAACAAAAGAACTGCAATTTGCTCTCTTCTCTACCCTGGATATTAACATGGGGAAAACTGTGATTAGTTTTCTGAAGGGCTTACAGCAAGGCAGGTAGATGCAGTGCATACAATCTTAGAGATATATCAGCACAACGTATTTCATATGTTCCATCGATATATCTCCATTATTTTATTATTGCATTGATATCCCACCTTTTTTCCTCCAAGGAACCCAAGGCGGCATACATAATCCTCCTCCTCTCCATTTTATCCTCACAACAACCCTGTGAGGTAGGTTGGGCTGAGAGTCTGAGACTGGCCCAAAGTCACCCAGTGGGTTTCCATGGCCGAGTGGGGACTAGAACCCAGATCTCCCATCTCCCAGTCCAACACTTTAATCACTATACCACACTGGCTCCATGATATATCACATGGGGGAGGGACTTACCCCAGGCCATTTTACACAATCATTTTTTCCACTTTGGGGTAGTCAACCCACAGCATGACACCCGCTCCTGTGGAGTAAATGTACATGCTGCTGCTCTTCCACCTCACACTCATTAGAACACCACTAGATAGTGGACTTTTCAAAGGAATTCCATGCCCAGTTTTAAGACTGTTTAAACAATGCTGTTTTAATATTTTGCAAATGATTCCCCCCTCCCTGTGCTCCATTTTTTCTGCCTTCCCTATGAAACTGAAGAAATACTGCTAAAGAAAAATATTATAGAGGAACACTTCAACACTAAGCAAATGATAAGTAGTGGTGGCAGAATTAGTACTATTAAAACACAGCTAGTGCTACATTATATTTAATATAACATTTTTAATAGTGTTTCTTTAATCTCAATGGGGGGAAAAACTTTAGAAAATCTTAAGTGTGATGCAATAGCACTTTCTGTTGATAGCATTGCTGCTGCCACCAGAACTAAATATTTGCTTAGTGCTGAAATGTGTATGGTACACATTTCAGCACTAAGACACAGGACAATTATCTCTGCCATGGCATATTGAAGAAAGTAGGAGAGATGGAAAGTAGGCAGTTAGGCTTTCAGTCAACAAAACAGAGGCAATTGAAGCCACGCTGCACCAGAGAACTGACAAAGTTCCAGCCATAGGATAGAATTGTATTTAAAAAGAGAGATGCTAATAATGTTGTGTTTTGCAGTACTACAGGCAGGTTGTGTTAGCAATTTATAAATAAGTTTGTTGCACAGACACATGAAGTGTGAGGTGGTGGGAGGGCTGCTAAATACTGGGGGAAAACATGTTAGACATGTGCTGAGCAGCCATCGTTAGCTGTGGCTCCCCGCTGCGGTACCAGTGCATGTCTGAAGATGCCCCGTGCCCTTTTTCCCTTTTTGTGCAAAGCGAAAAAACACAAAACTGCCACTTAGAATTTGAACCAACTCTTGAGAGTATGTTTTTTTTAAAGATCAAATATACTTTTTAGAAGTAGAGGCTGGTGGCTCCAATGTCAGAGGGGCAGTAAATCTGCTACAGGTTTCATTCAGAACTACTCAGAACTCTAAAGGGGCTTTGCACCTTGAAAAGCTCCTTTGGAGTTCTTACTGAAACCTGGAGTGGATTCACTACCCCACTAACATTGGTGCCACCAGCCTCCATTGCTTTTTAACACGCCTGATCCCTGTGAACCCCAGTATCCCACTGCCCACATCTGAAGGGGACAGTCACAGTCAGTTGGCCCAGTCCGGGAGCAGGTGCGGCTTAGGATTCTTCAGTGCCTGGCACTGCTTTCTTTTAGAAACAGGGAACTCTCACATTCCCAGTTTAGCGCTAAAGCAACAAGCTGGCCTTGCGATGAAAATGTGAGGACCCCTGAGACCAAGCAAGAGACTGATAAAGCCTACAAAACAGAATTCATTACTCTCCCTTTGCTCTATGACCACAGATTCTACACTCGATTTGGTTGTGTGTAGCACCCTAAGAAATACTGGCCTGTAGCAAAAAAAAAAAAGTGCACTTGATACTTAATAAGGGAAATCATGGTATGGGTGTGGGAGTGGGGATGCAAAGCTATAAGAACACAGTGAAAAGGCACATTGACACTTAAAACAAATCCTTTACGGAGGACAACGGCTGTGATTTATTGTATTTATGCTATTACAAACTATAATAAAAACAAAAGCTTTGGATAATTGAAAAAAACAAACTATTTTCTTCTGCATGAGGCAGGTTAATAAATTTTTAAGAGATACCAACTGCTCTGAATGACTGAAGCTCTTCTCTGCTTGTTAAACAAAGTAAGAGAAGCAACATATCCCAAAATATACTATAAAAATAGATTGCTATTGATTTAGTACCCTTCCTAAAATGGTTTCCTTAAGGAACATGAAACAAAATAAAGCCTAATACAGTAACAAGGAGGTAGAAAAGGAGAACAAGTTTTGACCTAATACAATTGTCCACATTTGTTTTTTGTATTTTGCATTTCCTGCAGTTCAATAAATAGTTATTGTATAAACCTTCCTATGCATAAAGATTAGAAGTTCTTTGGTCTTTTCACCCACCTTATACAAGTCTTTTCCCACAAGAATGACAACTTTGCAGGAAAAAATGCATTCAATCTGCATGTTAGAGTAGTATCAGCAGACAAGTAATAGAGACACTAGACATATTAGCATAATCAATACACAATTTACAGAACTACCCAGACAGAACAGAAGTGATATGTGTATGCCATTATTTTACCATCTGCAAATTACTGTAATTTCTGGAAGTATCTTTATGCATTTTCTCTCTCCTGCCTATGGATGTAAAGCTAATAAGAGGCAAGAAGCCCACCCCACCCCTCTTCAAAGAGAAAAGACATGTCTTAGAAATAGACACTTAAGAACCAGAACAGGAAATATATATTAACTGTCCTCGCCTCCAGGAAGTTCAATGGGAGATGAAAATATTTTGCTGTTTAAATCTTCTTTAATAAGGTTTCTTGACGCATGCAAAACTGCAACTGCTTGAAGTGGAGCTTAACTGCAGGATCAAGTACCCAAGTAAGACAGCCCACAAAATAGCTCTACTTAAGGCAGATGTTACCATGCCACCCTTCCCCCCCCCCTTCTGGCACCTGTCTTTGAACAAAGGACAAGGCCAGACATTACAAGGTGCCAAAATTGGTATTATTTAACTTCCAATGCTCAACTCCTTCCCCATGACTCACCCTTATGTTAAGTAGGCACATTCAAGAGCCACCTGGAGGATGCAGGGATGGACGATGTTAAGCTATTGATTGGTCATTTTGAATTCTCAATTCCTCTCTGCCTTCTGTAGAAATACCTGCATGAAATCTTGTTTGTTTTCATGCTGCTGGCAGAACAGCCAAGACAAGACCCTCCCATGTTGCAGAGTCCCAAATGGGCCTCTTTGCCCACCCCCACCAATCTACAAGCTGCTTGGAAATGTGAGTTGTTCTAAGCATGTAGGCAGCCTCCCGCTTGTTCTCATGAACCTTTGGCTGTTCCCTTTTGATGGAAGGACAGCCTGTTTTGGAACTCCTAAACTGGCCTGCTGCCCCAGGTGTGGTGGTGGTGGACAACATCCCATTGCCAGTTTTGAAAAAATAAAATAAACTACCAGCTGAGTCAGCTTCTGTACATGAACTGCAGGGTGGGCACCATATTATCCTTCAACTCAGGCAGCAAAATGTCCTGGGTCGGCCCTCAATCTAGGTGTTAACTAATTTTGTGTATTATTTTTCTTTTTTAAAGAGTAACTCACCATTTCTGAACTTCTCTCTGTCTTGGTTTTCATTAATAAAAATACTTAACTGGAAACTTGGGTTGATTAAGTTCTGCTGTATAGCCTGGGCTGGTTTTACCCACCTTGCTTTGACTCCTTGTTGAAGACGCTAGTCTTGCTTCACAATGTGTAAAGGATGCCACGTAAACAGGCCTGCATTTCTCCTTAAATGTAAACCAGACTTCCCCACCCTGATGTTTTAGACTACAACGCCCTTCATTCCTGAGCATTGTCCATGGTGGCTGGAGCTGATGGGAAGTCTAGGACATCTGGAGAGCACCAGGTTGGGGAGGATGGGTGTAAACTGAGGGTCTCAATATACACCAGTTCAGATTCAGGCTGAGTACCAGACACATGCTTACAGGTTAGCTATTTCATTTTGTGGATAGTGGCAGCGAATACCCAGAACAAACTACAAAGGATATCTTGCAGCTTGTCTCTTACCCCACAAAGAGGCTCAGTGCCTCCTTTTGTCACATAAGTGACATCAGCAGAGGAAGGGGACGTAGCTCAGTGGCAGAGCACAGGCTTTGCACGCAGAAAGTCCAGGTTTAATTCCGGCTTCTCCAGATACGGTTCGGAAAGAATCCTCCCTGAAACGCTGCTGCAAGTCCGTATGGACAATGCTGGGTTGGATGTGCCACTGATCTGATTCAGTGTAAGGCAGCTTCCTACGTTGCTATATACTGCAGACATGTTCTTCCTGATCTCTCAGACTGTATGACTGGACACTTTCCCAGCACATTCCCTTTCTAGTAAAAATTACCAGCCACATCCTTAACCATAGTTAAGGGATCGCTACTTCAAATAACAGCTTCAAACTGCAGTTAATAGAAAATTATCTTATTAACAATTGCCATGGTTACTGATTATTTTTAAAATAAACATTCAGGGTTCTCAATGGTGCCCTCCAGACGTTTTGCACCACAGGGAGAGGGCCTTTTCAGTGGTGGCCCCCAAAGTGGTGGCTCTGCAATGAGCTTCCCACTCAGGCCTGCCTGGCACCAACACTGTCATCTTTTCAGCACCAGTTTAAGACTGTCCTCTACTCCCTGGCATTTAACAGCATATGATGGGGCATTTATGCCAGCCATCTAAATAGGTCTAGTATTCTATTGAGACTGTTTTATCTGTCTAAATTGTTTTACATTTTGTGTACTTGTGCTATATTTTACAATTGCTTCAGCTACTGGGTGGTATAGAATTTAAATAAATCAATAAACAATCCCTGAAATAGGCTGGCTGGTAACAAAACAACTGGAGGACACAAATGTTGCTACCCCTGTCCTAACCATTTTAGGGGAATATAGAGTTTGAGACATGTGTGTATGCTCATAATGTCACGGCCAATTTCTGAAAACAAAAAATAGGATGCTGGGGTCAACCCAGTCAAGAGGCCCCATTTTAAAAGCCCTGACTTCTAATCTCAAACAGTCAGGGACCTGGCTGTGGTTGCTCCATGGAAAAGACATGCAGTCTGCACAAATTTATGGGCCTTTCCTAGATCAAATTGTCCTGGTCATAGCTTTCCTTTAAGAACAGCAGCCTAATTCACAAGGTGAAAACAATTATACATAGACATCGCTCACAACTGTGAAGTGAGGTGGGATAAGTGGGAGGGAAGCAGAACCCCCCAATTCTTGACATACGTTTGAGAACCACAATGACTAAAATAATGAATTTAAATACTTTTCACACTTAATTGGTATATAGACAAGCCATACAATTTCCCCCCATATGCTGTTTATTTCCTTAAATAAGCCTACCAAAATGCTACACACACAAAACATGCACTCTTCATATGTACCAGAGGGAAAAGATAAAAAAAATGAAAGCCAAAATACAACTGCATTAGGGCATTTCTATATTAATGGATAGTCAAGACCTTTTAAAAGATACAGGCTCTAGTTCAAAGCTCCCACATGATAGGTATGCTGAGTATTTTAAGGCTCTTCTAGCATTCTAATTACCACACTCAGCTTATTTCAAGGAACAAACTGGTGAATCAGATTTTTAATTTTAAAATGATATGAGCAAACTAGATTTCATTCCGATGTTTAACATACTAACAGCCCAACCAACAACCTTGTTAGGAAAATACATTGGAAGTTAAGTTAGTTTCGACAAAGTTTTGACAATGGGACTTAATTTTCTCTAGTGAGTTGTAGATCAAGCTGCAGATATTAGAAACAGTATGGCATATTAGCACAGACTTTCAGATCTACAACTGGGAGGAGTGAGTGGGAATAGATCTTTCCCAACATTGTCCACCTGAGTATGCTATGTAGCACACATGCAGCGAGTGGCTCTTTCAGTATTTTTCGGGAAAGGACAGAGGGAGTTAATTCTCCTTGATTCTCTTTCACAAATATTGAGAGATTCCAGTACAGTGTGGGCCTTTTCTGCAGTGGCCCCCAAATTGAGAAATATCCATCTGGTGCCTACTTCATTGATTTTCAGCAACAGGCAAACAACCTTTTTATTCTCCCAGGCACTTTAAACTGCTACTTGCTCTTTTTCTAGCATGCTGCTGCATTTGAAATTCATCTTCTGTTTTTCACTGTTCAGTTGTTTATCTCTCTTAAATGCTGTTTTTGTTGCTGCTTGTAAAGTTATAAGGTTTAATGTATTTTATTATTGTTTTTTTACCCTTAGTTGTATTGTTTTTGCTTTTATTGTGTATGTTGCCCTGAGAGTTTCAGTTATAGGACAACTCATAAATGGAAAAAATATCATTAATACTAATACTAATAATAAATCACAAGAATGTACAGAATATCATCAAAGCCAAGAACTAAGACATACACCTATACTTACAAGCATACCCAAGGTCCTGGACCATGTCTTGAATACATAAACTGTTAGTCAGACTCCTAATAGTCTTTAACAAGACATCACACATCTAGGACATTTCAGATCAGTGTTTTCTTTCCTCATACTATTCATATGCAGGTGCTTTACAATGCTTATTATTTCAATAAGCTCCACAAGAAACCTAAGGTGGATCACAAAGGAGAAGATAAATATATTAAGGCCCCTATATGGAGGCTCCTGAAAACACAGATGTGCCCAAACACTAAAAAGCAATGGTTTGGCCAAGGCTACCCACCAAGTTCATAGCTGATCTGATATTTATATATTTAGAATTCATAAATAAAAAATGCTCGACCCCAGTTTTCTTCAATCAAGACACAGGGTACTATCCAGAGAAAGATAGAAACGCTTAAATCTCATTAAGATCTATGGAATTAAAACACACAGTTGAACACTTAGATCCTGCTTATTTCAATGAACATCTAATGTTCCCTGGATTCTGCCCAAATATTCTATCCACTAAACCACATGAGCTGAAGTTGATTATCATTAGAGTTCCAACCAATTAAAGATATTTCAAGCAACTAACTGCTTTGCTTTTAACCGAACTGCAAATTAATTAACTGATTACAATAAAATTACAGTATCTCAATAAAGGTCATACTTTGAGGTTGTTGAACGAACCAAACACAGAAAGTATCATCTATTATTAGATAATCTTAAATGCAATGCCTGAATTAAGAAGACAGGTTGTTATTGTTGTTTTTAAAAATCTCAAAACCAAAATGCTTTCATTATGCATTCCTTTGCAAGAGCCAGCTCCAAATAAAATTAGCTTAACAATACTTTAGTCCTACAATTAATATGAAGGCAGGAAACAAAGATACACAAAGACCACCAACTGAGCATAGTAATAAATATATATGTAAACAAATCTCTTCTTACATACAGAGTACAACCTCATTTAGATTAATAACCTGCAGTCAGAAATTAAATCAATCCTCTGGCACAACTAACCAAGATGAATACAGCCCACCAACCACTTATGGGAGTCTACCAGTGTCCTTTGACAATCATAGGGGGAAAACAAGCAATTGTGGCTTCTCTGCTCCCCACCCCATGCATAGGCTCATCATTTACATAGTTATTCACACTGTAGCATAGGTTGGTGTGTCTTCCAAACCTGGCATGCTGGGAGTGGCTTCGTACCCACCCTACAACCCATGACTTGCAGTAGGGATTGTAGGATGGGTACAAAGCCACCTCCATCATGCGGCAGGTTCAGATGAAACCCCAACTCATGCTGCAGTACAGATAATTCTGTAAATGATGGGCACATGTGCAGCATGCACAGGGGAGTGGGGAGAAGCCACAATGGTCAGAACACCCCCAGTGGCTGAGATTGCTGGGTCACATGTTGGTAATATCAGTATATGTAAACAGGTGGAAACAAAGTTTCACTGTATTATCCACTAATGCCTGAATTTGTCCTTTTCTATCTTTTAAAGCTTCTTTCCACAGGCATGTACATCATTTGATCCTTCATCGTAGTCCTGTGCTGATATTCTATGCACATTCAGCCTATGCACAATGAACACATTTCATACCACAGGACAATGCTTCATCATGTGTCATGATTCCTTCTAAACGCCTAGCTAAAAATAAGGAATCTACAAGCAAATTCTGTTTATGTAATGATGGTCCTATCTTGACACTGCCATATAAGAGAGCTTCAGCTATTGGGTGATATAGAGATGCAATAAATAAATAAATAAAATATAATTTACTATTAGTGGTGCCTACATCAAAGTAAATACATGTGTCATAGCATACTGGTTTTAGTGCCAAACTATGTAAAATAAGACAAATTGAGGTTATAAATGAAAGAAATCTCAGAGGGCTGCAACTTTCAATGATGGATCAGCAAAGGGGGAAAGTGTTTTAAATCCTTCCTCACTGCGCCTTCTTCAAATCAAACCTTTTTTCTACCTCATCCCATCCACTAAGGGATTTTCTCCCACAGTACGAGCACATCTAAGTGTAAACAACCATATGTGCTCTTATTTGGGAGTAAGAATTATAGAACACAGTGGGACATGCCTTTTTGTAAACCTTGAAATCCCATTATTTCCATGCATTGCGCCATCTCGAAATAATATTATCACTGGCTCTAAACATCTCTGTAGTTTGGTTGACTAAATTTTACACACATATGCTGTCAAAATGTGTAGAGTGCATACAAATGCACATACGCTATCTGAATTTATGTGACAGAAAACTCCAATTTATTTAGGTCTAGTCCATATCCACATATCGTGATTTTGTGTAAAGATATTCTTATGCTACGTTATTCACATGATCATGGCAACAGATGTACATACAACATAATACCTGCAAAATAATCATCTGGTAACTTAACTTGATGACTCACAGCTGAATGAGCAAACAGCTTCCATTGAGAAGTATTGCATTTGCAGTGATATTAGAACTCTCTGTAATAGCCCTTTCCTATGTACAAGCTATTGCTTGATATTGCAGTAATCAAATGATGCATGTGTAGATCTGAGCAGGAAAGACTGATGCTTAACAAATCTATACTTTTGCAGCAGATAATCCAACAGGATAACTCAGAGGTACAATATGAAGCAGTATGAATCAAATCTGCTCTGCACCATTAACACAACATCAGCCTTTACAACAAGCACTACATGTAGGGGCATAAAAAGATCCAAGTGATTCCCACTTCACATCTGTACATAGTTGTCAAAAACAAGGAAGCAGAATACAACAAAGACTGGAGAGACTTTCCAGAAGAATATCTAATAATACACCTGGACAGGGCCAAAAGTTTTAAATATATTGCGCAAAGGCACTGAACAAAGGGTTCAGTGGAAAGCTATAGAACCAAGTGACGATTGGTTCACATCCTTAAACTATAGATTTAAGTTGCACACTGCACAGCTCATGATTACATAGAAGCCTGTTTCCCAAAACAAACTACTTAAACAGTCCATGTGGTTCCCCACCCCACATACTGAAATTGGATGGTTAGAACTACAAGGGGGGAATCGGTTATTTTTGTCTAGCCCTTTATACATTTTGAACGTATTTGTTTTATTTAGTACATTTCTGTCCCTCTCTTCAGCAATGCTTTCAAAGCAGCTAGCAATAAAAAAATTAAAAGGTACCAATACAATTTAAGAAGTGAACTACAAGAGATTGAACTATATAGCAGCACAATAAAACACACAGAGGCAAGTCAAATTTACATTAACTGAGGTTTACTAAGGGCTGAGAAAATAAAATCACCTGATGCTGAACCAGCAGCAAAGTAGATCTGAAAAGGCTGTATCCCAAGTTGTTACCTGCAGAAGGCAGGGACACCTGTAGACCAAGATCTCAATGCATACTCAGGTACATGTATATGTGGGAATGTTCTTATTAAAAGGTTAGACAAATTCATGGAGGACAAGGCTATCAGTGGCTACTAGCCATTATGGCAATTTGCTACCTCCAGGATCAGAGGAAACATGCCTCTCAATACTAGAGAGAGCTATTTTCCTCATATCATACTTGTGGGCTTCCCAGTAGCACTATCTGGCTCCTGTGCAATAGGCCTTTGGTCTGAGCCACCAGGGTTCTTCTTATTGTCTTAAGATAAGGGCTTTGAAAGGAAGCACCAGCACTCTGAATTCTGTCTGGGAGCCAGTGCAGCTATTTCAAAGCTGGCATGATAGGTTTCCTAAAATGGGCCCTATTAGTAATATAACGGCAGCATCCTGAACCAACTGCAATTTCCAGAAAGTCTTCAAAGGTGGCTCCACAACTAATGCATTACAGTAATCAATTCTGGAGGTTACCAGGGCATGGATAACATATTGGCTCCTTTGCAGCCAATGAGAGACAGAAATACCAGATGGAATTCAACTATTGCTACTCTTTTGTCTTTCTCAAAGCTACTTATGGTGTTAAGACATTTCAATATGTAATCCCCCTCACACAATAGCTTCCCTACTTTATAGTTTTATAGTGTTTTGTGCCTCAATCCTTTGCATAAAATGAATCACTCTATAGTTTACTTCATCTAATTTACCTTCTTTCCTCTTATTATTCACATACATGCTTCATTCTAGAGTCTCATTTCAGCAATGACTTCCTTTTAAACCTTAATACATGTTTCCTCATGTTCTGGTCCTTCTTCATCACAAAACACAGCCCTTTCTCAATTTCCATACACACGTAACAGCTTTAGAGGAATCCTGGGTTACAGATTTGATTTGAAGGAGTTGACTACCCTGTTGTGTGTCAGCCCTGAGATAGAAAACTAGTACTGAGAGAACATAAAAAGGCTCTATCTGGAAAATTTACTACTAGACACTAGGGATGTTGTTCAAGAACTAATTCTTTTGTAAAGACCAATTTTAGAAGTGCCACATCACACTATCACTCCTAGGCTGTTTTTCAGTGTTAAGGAGGTTTTTAACAACATATTTAGCCAATGTTTAAAGTACAAAGATGTGAGACAGGTAACTTCACCTAACCCATGAACCACCAAATCATCCCTAGCTCAATTAATATCAACTAAGAGCTTCACTTTGTCCCCATCCATTACTATTGAGAAGCAGAGAGCCAACCTTAGAGTTAATGAACATGAATGCTGCATGTTATAGGGTAGGGGTCTGATTAGGCAATAGACACAATGACCAGGGGTATTATTGAAAATTACAACAGAGCATAAGTATGTCTAGTAGAATCCCACAGTACCACCAATTCCAAATTGTCATGATACCCACATTCTGTGCTCAGAATTAATTATGCTAGTAAATCATATTCTACAACCTAGGACAACAGGTAGTTTCATGGATTTCACTCTCAAAAGCAGGTGTCATCCCCATGATCACTGATTGCCTGGTACTTGTTTTAATGTTTAGAAGACTCCAATCTTCTGTGAAATCTTGGCCAAATCCACATTTATAAAAGTTTACATAATTATTAATTAAATTGGGAGTCATGTGCCCTTGAAAAGCAGACTCCTATGATGTGCCCCAAAAGGTATATGTAAGTACCCACATCAAGATCACAGAGTAAAGTTTGTAAGTGGAGTAAGGAATGATAAGGATACCCTTTAAAATAATATACAAACTTAAAATGGAACAGTATTTAGCATTTTAAAAATCTTACAACAACAGCAGAATCTTTATTTTCCCGCAAAGTCAATAACTTCTACCACCTTCTAGCAATGTACGGTTTAGCAGGATTTTAAAAAGTGGATAATTGTCCATCTTGAAGTGCTTAAAGTAAGTGTAGTAAAAGTAGTTTCATATGTTGTGCACACTCTAAAGTATGCATTTTTCAAACCACAGCAGTTCTTAGCTTTTAAAAATAAAATCCACACATAATGTCCAAAAGAGGGTGGAGAGGCAGCTTTATGGATTGAATTCCTTCTTCGGAGGCAAAAAGAAAACCTCACTTTTTCTTAACCTAGAGGTACTTATTTGAGAGGGACAGTGAAGATCCAAAACACACATTATTTTAAGAATGCATCTTACAGCTGTGGGAAAATCCAAAGTAAGTCCTACTTAGAGTAGACGCACTGAAATGTGGGAACTTAAGTTAGTCATGAATGTCCCATTCATCTCAACGGGTCTATTTGAAGTAGGACTTATGTTGGATTTTATCTACTGTCTTTTTCCTTTTTATTCTAGATTATGGGACTTGATCTAGATCAGAACCCTAGCATGGGGGGGGGGAGGCTTTAACTCTCACCCACTGCTATCCCAACCCAAATTAACCTGCCCATGCTGCAGTATATATTTCCATTTTTTATTCATTTGGCAATATATGAGTTTCAGCAGTTCGAACCAGATCAAGACTGCAGGGAGGAGCATTAAAGCCCCCCTCCAGCCGTCATACTAAGATCCTGATCGGTATGAGCCCCCCTGCACTTACTTTAGAGTAAAAGAAAAAAGATATAGCTACTAGTTACTTCTTTAAAGCAATGTGTGCTTTGACCCTAAGTTAGGGGTGGAGCCCTCCAGATGTTTTGGTCTACAATACCAGCATAGCCAATAGCAAGAGATGATGGGAGTTGTAAGCCAAATCATCTGGAGGGCCACATGTTGCCTACTCATGCCCTGAGTGGTGTACCACATGTGTTATATGCAGAAAGCTCCAAGTTCAGTCTTGAGCAACTCCACTTAAAAGGATCAGGGAACAGGTGATGTGAAAGACCTCTCCCTAAACCCCTGAAAAACTGCTGCTAGCTATCACAGACAACACTAGACTAGATGGATGAATAGTCTGACCTCCAATAAGACATTTTCTTTTAAAAAGCAGGAATACTGAATACAAATGCAAACTATTAAGTATAGTAATAAAGATACCCCCAAGATCAGCTCAATTCTCCCCCCACCCCACCACAACATAATCCCCAGGCATACGGTTAACTACTGCTTGATCATTATTCTGGCTGAAAGTAAAGCTACTGAAGTTTAGAAGGATTCACATCTTACAGAGTTTCTTTCATCTCCAATAATTACTAAACTAGCATAATTACTCACACTTGAGGTGAATTGTGATGCATGCTAAGAGCCCAACTTGCCTAAAATGAGAGGGAAGTCGTCTTCTTTTTTAAAAAAAGATTACAGCCTATCTGAATTTTCTAAGATTCACATCTTCTTTCAAACTTCCATGTGAAGTGTTTCTCATTGGTCCTAAAAGCAATTCCTAAAACTTCTCTCCCTCCATTCTATTATGATAAGCAACTACAGTCCTTGAATTTCAGCTCTTTGTAGTGACAATATTGCTAAGTACATTTAAACACCAGACATGCACACGTCCAGAGCAAAACACGAACAAATAAGGCATACATAATTCTTGCTAAGCTGCATGTAGACCCCAAGGCAAAAAATGAAACACAAGACCACATTTTCCTCCCAATGGGAATGATGCTGACCTTTGACAAAACAGGGTACAAAAAATCCAAATACATATGGGAAAATGCAACATGCTGAGGTTTGTTTCCATATATTATTCTTTTAAAGCATTCCTGGTTTAAAAATAATATTCCAATATACTGTTATTTAAACCAAAAAACACTCAGCCCCGCAATATATTAGAAACTGTTTTTCTTAATTTTCCCATTTATTGCCACCATAATATTGTCAGCACTAACTTTTTAACTTTTGGAAATACCATGTATTATTTAGATTCCATGAATTTGAACACTACAGTGTGTCATTTGTAACAAAGGAATTGAAGTTATTAAGATGTAAAGTCTTGCAGCTTACAGCCCAAGAATTAATAGAAGGCTCAAAGCCATTCAAGGAATCCTGGAACAACACTGCAAATGTTATCCTTACATACTAGATGCATCTTCAAATAGACACATTCAGCAACATTCAGTTGCCAGTTATAAGATCTCTAATTGTAAGGTCAGTGTTATTTTGGTCCAATAGAAACAAAACTAAGCTCATAACTGCAGAAATATATGCTACTATTCAACCATCTGAGCACTAACTTCTGCTATACTAGGATGGAATAGGGTAGAGATTTGTACAAAAGATTGTCGTATTTCCTCCAGACAAAAACAAAGGGTACCAATAGGACAACTACACTGGCAAAAGCAGCACTCAATACGAAACAGCGACTCACACCCAGTACGCAACTTGCAATGTGTAAAATGTAATGGTAAGGTGACTGAAGAAGTCAAGTTGTGCAGCTATTCCTACGCAGGGCTACTAAACTAATAACCATCAATGCCACCAAATGCCACCTACACTGCAAAGAACAGGTGAAGTCAGGGCTGGTAGAAAACCAACAGTGAATAATTCAGACAAATTATGAGCATTTCACGTACTGTGGAGCCAGCTATATTGGCTCATCTGATATATCATTCCTCTTCAACTAGTCGGCTAGGACCCACTACTTGGGTCCTAACCTAAAATGAGTCGCACCAGCAGCACTACAACCATGTAGTACAACACACATTGAGAAGTGGGTCCTGAAAGGCGTGTTTAGGTGGGCTCAGCTCAAAACATGTTGAAGACCACTGCAATATATCATGGGAGGCTTTTATAACAGGCCTAAGGACAACATGTAGGACTCACTATCCCACTTGCCCCACAAGCTATAGGCAGTTGCAATAACTACTTAGACATACAACACTCTGTGCACCACTGCATCCTGGCATATCTGTAGGATCAAGGAGTGAATCTAATAATTTCAGTTTGATACAAAACCTGCATTGTACCAAGGCAGATGAAGTTATGTGTCGTAATACATCAACAGAAGAAGCATACACACTGACAACAGAAAAGGATGGTTGCATGCATTTCAAGGATATTGTAAGGTTCTAATCATGTGTAATTTTGTTTTGCACATATGTCTGTATGCCTTCACATTGAATATTTTCAGTTTTGCCCTATTTGGGCTAGACAAAAAAAGGCAACAATCTGCTTAAAAACAGATGTTTTTGGTTTCCAGGCCAAGGGGAATTTTATGCATTTTTGTTCCCTCCCTTTTAAGAATATGATGCTAGAGTGCTCTGAAATTTCAGAAAAAAAAGTCCTCTGGAACAAAATCAATGAGACTGAGCGGAAGGAAGGTTGCAGGGATACTACCACATTTTTTACTGCAGAATTTACTAAAATTATGTGATATCAAGAAATCTAGTGAATTTTAACATCTAGTCTATGTAAAGATTTGAAAAGTAAAACCATTCAACATGATGAGAGATGGGTATTCACTACTTTTTGAATGCCAATCACTCTGTGAGACACTGTTGCTAAATTAGAATTCTCAATATTGTACCATCATCTGTGCTTTTCTATGGGGGGGGGGGGGGAACGTATTTTCTCTCTCCAGAACGTGATAGCAAAAACTATGTCTAAATATGTAGCTGGAAATATAAGTGGAAAGCATTTTTTCCATAGTTTCAAACATTTAGAATGTTAAGAAGATAAAGTACCACCAGATCTTCTCAGAAGGTGCAATTCAAAGCAATTCGGGGCCTTACTATGTAGCTTTTTCATCTGTTCAAAATAAGCGCATTCTTCAGTCATATTAAACATTGTGCATTGGGTAAACCACACCACCTCCTCTATCAAGGACCAACAAAATCAATAAATTAAGACTCAAAGCCATAAAACTATGTCTGCATATCAGCACAATGGAAATATATATTGCACTGGGAAAAATATTTAATAGAAACACTGAAGGCTCAAGTCCTTAGGTTTGTGGGATTGTGTCAATATTTTTATGGCTAATTTAATCCTCATAATTTCCAATTATTCCTCCCCACCCATTACTTATAGTATAATACATAATACTTTACTTTGGCTCAGAAAGATGAAGAGTTTATAAATCTATTTACAGCTCTATCCTGAACATATTTACTTGAAAATGTCACTTGCTTAGAAGTAAACGTCACTGAAATCCATGGGATTCACTTTCAAGGAAGTAACTATATTTTAGGATTAATATCAAAATTTGTATTTGTATTGAAATACTATAATGCTGTATCTTTTCCCCAACCAGAAAATAGAATATACTTGGATGTACAATTAAAAGAATGATTCCTCAGTTAAAAATAATAACCCCAACCAAACCCATTAAGCAAATAGGGGGGAAAGGTAAATAACACAGGCCATACAATGTTCCAAATTACAGAAAAGCTAATCCTTTCCAATCGTCAAATAAAACATCTGCTGTATTCTTTCTCCCTTACCTCCACTGCTCAGGTAAACCTAATAAGGGTTTTATACGTATCTAAAGGTAAGGACCTATGTTGACCCTTTGATGCTGTTAATGTACTGACACAGGTCAAGATTGTCAAACTATATGCCATTCATTGTTCCATCTTATAAAAACAACCTGTAGATGCTACCTTTTACATTCCAAAATAAATATCACACCTTAAACATTCATTAATGGAAAATCATCCTCAGTTATACCTAAATATACTTGAACACATTCTTGCACAAGCTATTAGCATACTTGTACAATATACACCATGGCCACCATTTCCAAATGAAAAAAAAATTCTTCTCAGACTAAGACTTTCACAAGAAGCAAAGCACGGTAAATTACACTCATGATGAAATCTGTTATTGCTGCTATTAAGATAATTAAACTCAACTTCAGCAGCCACTACATACATACCCCGCAGAGATGGTCATTCAAAATAAATGTTTTACAAAAAGCAAGAACATAATCAGTTCTTCACATGAACGTCTACTGATAAACTTTACTATCATTCATTCACTTATGCTACAACTCTATACCTACTTACTTGGGAGTAAGTCCCATTTTAGCTCAAAGGAACTTACTTCTGAGTAGATATGTATAGGATTGTGTTGTTAATGTATCTACCTGCCCAGAGTCACTACTGCCCTGGAAAGCAATTTCAAATCAGACTAACAGAAGTGTCAATGGTATCAAAATAAAATGACTGAAATATTTTCTGTTCAAGGAACAAGGCAAGCTAAACATATAATACTCAAGATATTTACTCCAGGATCATTTTACTTAAATGAGACAGTTCTAAATTAAGTAATCTGAGGACTACAGATTACCATCCCAATCCTAAACAGTTTGGGGGGGCACTGTTAATGTCTACTTGGCAATTTTTGTTAATTCACACTCAGCTCTCATACTATTGGTTTGCCTTTGAAAGTTTGCAGCTGCATTTTCAACCTACAACTCCTGTTTTCTTCTAAATTATTTGAGCCATTAGTCATTTCTGAAAGAGAAGTATCTAAGCAGGCTTACTCAGAAGCAAGTCCATTAAAAGAAATGGAACTTACTTTTTAGTAGCCACAGTTAGGAGATTGTGCTATAAAATTAGCATTATATTTACCTTATTAATTTGTACCAAATATTTCTGATTCTGCTTGCATCTGTGTGGGGGGTGGTGTTGAGTGTGCACGTGTGGAATTTATAAAATATTTTAAAAGTGCTGAAAGTAGAATAATTAAAACTTCTCAACTCGGAACTCGCATTTTCCTTCGAATAAGGCCAAAAAGCTCAAAAATGAATACCATTCAAGGGGGGGGGGAATCTAGTTAAAATTGAAAAAAGATCTGTAAAAATATTAATCTGTGCAGCAACAATCTAAATATTGCATCAATCATGGTACATCAGATAACATTAGCATGAATTATGATTAAAGGCTTTAATGAACAGAATGTCTTGGAATGTGTAAGTTATACACTTAAATATACCACTGCTTGTTTGGGGCAATACTTACTGTTAATGACAGTACCTGTACCATTGGGACATTTCTCTTTGCACATGGGCTCTTAACAGACTAAAAACTATATTTGATATAACCATAACATGGAAGGCACATCTTTACTTTAATTATTATTTTTGTTTACAGAAAGTCTTCAGGAAAATAAATGTTTCAATGAGAAAGAAACCAGATAATAAAAAAGACTACTTTGTTAGAAGAATAATTTTACACCATGTATCAGTTAATTTTGTACGCTTAATACTAAACGATTCACAAGTGTAATAATGGGGAGGGGGGTCAGCTCAACTTCTTTTAACATTTTCCCATAAATATAACCAATTGATGGCTTTATTTAATGGTCACTGAAACCTGCATGCACGTAAATTAATCCTCTTTAGGGAAGCTATCAGGAAATAAACATATGCACAATCAACAGAACTTTCATTGTGAAGTCATTTTAAAAGGTAGCTGAAGAACATCAAATTTGTTCCTTACAAGCTGTCAAACTAAAGCGTCATTGAACTGTGTAAACTTCAGTCAACCAGAAATTATATACAGGTCAAAACTGAATGCAAGGCAGCAAATTTGATATAGACTGCTAGAGATATTTAGAGGGCCAGATTCAAAAGATCGCTGAAGTCAATAGCAGGACCCCAATCCCTCAAGTTTTAGATCAGGTTCCTAACAGGTAAGTTTATATTCCAGCTAAATAAAATCACTATTGTACTGACCTCAGTGTTTTAAACAGACTGACCTGACAGTCACTCCAACCAATGTGATATCATTGACTTCACCCCTGCTAAACCTGGCTTACAACGCCATATAAAACAAGGCCCACTACTATTAATTTAAGACAGCTATTAATTTAATCACATCCCAAACTCATCCCAGAGCCTTGTTTGCATAGGCCAACTTTCCAAAACTTCAGATACTACCTCTCCAGACCCAATTACAACACATTAGCCATCACAACTACACCACAGTCGTTTTGAATGCCAGCTCTATCCACCCAGGACAAATGTAGCTCTTTGTTAACCTATACCAGAGCATATTATTAACTCCAGTACCAGAGGAAGAGTTGACTTTCCTTTCACAGAAAAGGGGGCTATGGCGAGTTCCCACCCACACAGGCTGGATTAGAGGTGAAACAGGGGATATGATGGAAAGGTTGTCCTTGTAATGATAGTATAGGTCAACTGCCTGTATCACTGAGAGGGTCAACATGAATGGGATGGGGCTGTTAACAACAGTGGAAGTGGGAGAAGAAATAGGGCAATCAAAAAAATGTCAAAAGAGGAAATATAAATCTGAGAATTTACAGAATAATATGGGAGAGGGGAACTCTTAGGCATAGGCACTGCTGTTGGTAGTGGCCATTTGAGGGGACGGTGGCAGTGTCCTAGCAGGAGTGGAGAAGGGTGACTGTGGGAGGTAAGTGTGTCAAGACCGCTGGGCCGAAAGCAGGAGGCAGCACAGGCTGAAACTCCCCAGGACATTCCTGTGGCCCGCCACATTCTCACAAGCTGCCCTTTGTCCTCCCTTCAGGGCCTTTGCTCTTTCCTCCTTAGGGCCATGTCTGTGTGTATGTTACTTTAGGCTCCTGCGCATTTCCACCCCCTCCCCTTTCTTCATAGCCTCCCCTCAGCACCCCTCAACTCTAGCTCTCAAATATCAGCCCACCCCCACCCATACTCTGACCACTCCCTCCCCCTCTCAAAAAAAAAAAAGAAAAAAAAAGGAAGGGGGAGGGAAAAAGATTTCACGTGATCTTCCGTTCCACCACCACACTCCCACATTCCAACACACAGCTCCAGCTCCAGTAACTCCAGCCTCCAGATCAATAGCAACTTCAATCCTTTTTCTCCTCCTCTACCAACACCACATCCCAGCAAAATCCCACCCACTTCTGACTTGTTGTTTTTTGTTTGTTTTAAATGTGTGTTGTTGTTGTTGTTTAAAAAAACCTCCTTTCTCCAACTAAGACCAACACAAACTGGACATTAAAAAAAAGCTTGCAAAAAGTTGCGTGATCAACTCCTATGGCAATAAACAAACACACCCCGTTTGGTAACTACACAGAGATTCAGAGAGAGCGCGAGAGCGCACAGCACATACATATAGGCTGCCTGATTCTTCATGGGACAAGACTCAAAATGCGGGACGCGGGGCAAATAAGATGCTCGGCTTTCTTTGCCATCTCTCCCTTTCCCCCCTTTTTTTTTTACCAGCACTCCGGTATTTTTCCAACGAGCCTAGGGGTGTTGGGAGGGGGGTTCGATGCAAGGTGGGGGATTTACGGTGGTTGTTGGTGGGGGGAGCACAATATATATGCTGCACTTAAAAAGAGAAGGGGAGAAGGTGTTTTAAGGGAGGGGGAAGACTTGCAGCTTTCACCAGGATTGTTTTCAAAACCAAGAACTTTTTTACTGGGATTCAAAGGAGAGAACCGAGGAGAACGTTGGAGGGGAGTAAACGAAAGAGTTGAAACTGCCCCCATCCTTTCTCCCAGTTTACACATAAACACACGTGTGTGTGTGTGTGTGTGTGTGTGTGTGTGTGTCTGCATGCATGCGCGCGCTACCTTTCCCCCCTTGCAAA